>NW_008580890.1:0-25069 GCF_000691845.1 Merops nubicus | reverse complement strand
ATGGACAGTGGCCTGGCAACTGCATCATCCAGTTCCTTCAGTAAAATCTTTCCTAGATAGCAAAAGGGTCGTGCCCATCTGCACTGGCCTGATCCATCTGAAATTATTGCCAGTAATTTAACTGCTCCTGAGCTTTCAATAACAGAGGTGCACAGAGTTTATTCCCAGGTAATTGTGGGACTGGGTGGAACATGCTCCTTGGAATGCTCAGTTCAGGCTATGTCGCTATGGGGCTGTCAGGGGACTCACGGTACTATTGTAAAGAAGATGTTGAACTCAGCATGAATAAGCTATTTACTAAAGAATAAACACCCTATGGCCTGAGAAGGAACATAATAGTTGCTGCTGAAGTTAGCAGAGACTGGGCCTTGCCATGTGATACTGTTTTTGCATTCCTGTGTCATGGTGAGCAAGTTGAGCAAGGAGACTGGCAGGGTTCAGCAGCGCACATACTGCTTGAGAAGATAATTTCATTGTCCTTGCTCCCCATCCTTTCCTCATCGCAGGGCGACTGACACTAATGGAAAATATTCATCGATCCACATGAGTTGTTATTGATGGTCCACTGGCTAGAGAGGTGTTTCATACGCCTTCTCTCCACAGGTATCTAGCTTGTTGAATAATTTGCTTGAGACGTGTTGAGAAATGCCAATACAATATACTCTGGGAGACTGACGGGGGAAATGCCTCGGCAGCCTGCCGCTCGAGCGGTGAAGACTGAGCATGCACGCTGGGTGCAAAGGTTTGCATCAGTGCCACTCAGGCTGTGACTTTGGTCTGTTTGTCTTTGGGTGGAGATGGAAACCCTGTGAGAGAGGAAGTGGTTATTTATGCACTGTTAATGTTTTGTTTGAATCTAATCCAAAAAGTCTGGACAAAAGTGAAAAGTATTTCCAGTTTGGGAAAGACATTTCATTCCTGCCTGTAAATATGGGAAAATGGAGACGTGGGGGTTTTTGGAGGGAAAATGGAATGGCTCATTAGTCACTTGGTGCCCTGACTGCTTGAATTCAGAATATCAGCACCTAAGGGAGAATTAAATCTCACCAGGAGTTCCCATGAGGGGCTGCTCTCCCCTCACAGCCTGGCCCAGGCTCCAGTGGTGCTTGCTGAGTGTGCGGCAAGAGCAGGACAGTGTGCCCGGAGAGCGCTTTCTGTGCTGTCACCTGGGTGTCTTCCCTGCCCAGATGGGTCACCTGGTGTGTGGCTGGCTCCTGCCTCCTTGGGTCTCTTCTCTTGGGGGCTCTGGGGTTTCTCTTACACTTGTGATCTGTGTTGGGATCACTTTCAAGTTTGCCTCCATCAACAAGCCTAAACACAGACTGATCATCTTGGAAAAAACTCTTGTTAAGTGTAAATATGGCAAATATTTACTAAACAGAATAGATCACGCAAAGTGACCTCAAAATACAATAACTTTTTTTCCAATAGATATTAAATAACTATTGCTAGCAGCCATCAAATCTAAGAGCTGATTAAAATTCCCAAGTATTAATTGCGTGGTTCAAAGTCAGTTTATGAAAATGTACAGACATTTTTCTGTATATGTGTGATATCTATTACTTTCCTTTTTCCCTTTTTGAAATACAACAGATTGCATGTTTATTTGCTAAATTCTGGTGCAGGCACAACACTAAATAACCAGATTGACACTCAAAGTGCTTCCAAAAACTACAACCACAAGTATCTGTTTTCTTCATAAGTTTTATGACAACAAAAGCATAAAAGGGGTAAACACATGAAAGAATAAATAAAAATTAACAGCTGCACTTGTAAACCCATATTTTTTCGCATTCATGTTTGCATTTGTTATTCACCTAGTAAGTCTTAAAATGGAGGAGGAGAAAAGAACTTTGCGTATTCACAGTTTAGTCCTCAGATTAAGTTTCTGTTGGGAGACCTGTCAGTCCTTGCAGACCTGGAGAAGAGAACTGCTTTTTTACAAACTATGCTTGAGTATATCAAGATGGGGTTTTGATCTTTTCCTGGTAAGTCAGCTTTGCGAGCAGTTCTCACTTCTTCATCCTCGCTCCTCCTTCTTTCTGCTGTTTTCTTTGTCATTGTGTTTCGGTGGCTGGAGAGGTGTGAGATTTTCCCAAATTCCAATGGTTGAACCACCACTTCCTCCAATTTCTCAGCCCCTAAAGACTACAGGCTCTTGTGGGAAATCAGAGAGCGTGTGCCTCCCAAGAGCACCTCCTCACAAAGATTTTTTTTCTAGGGCAAACAGGGCCATCTCTCACTGAGTGTCTATCAACTCTAGAAATATCAACATCTATGGGAGAGTTTACCCCATTCCAGCGGATTAGAGAAGTGTGAGAAAAGAGGGAGAGAAAAGTGGAAACCAGGGGAGTCTGAGAAAGTCAAAACCGTGAAAATGGGAAAGGAGAGAAGCTCACAGAGAAAAAGGGGCAGAGGAACTGAAACTGCAGTCACCTTTTTCATGTTTGTGTGACTTAAGTGTTTGTTTCAGGGCAGCTCCTGCATCCTTCTGTGCAGAGCGTACTGCAGGAATGCTGTGTTTGTGCAGTGGAAAATGATGGCCTGGTCCTGATGCTCACAGCCTGCATGGACCAGGGGATGGAGCGGAAGGAGGCAGGAGAATGGGGCTATCAGACAAAGAAAGATAGATAGTTAAATTCAGAGCCTGTAGGATCCTGTAGGAGCTTTCAGTATCAAATCCCACCTGCAGTGAGCTTCCTGCCAGCTAGAGACTGCCATTACATCACATCCAGCTGTATTTTTACACAGCTAAGGCAGACTCTTTCTAATGGTGTCAGAGTTGCAAGGTTGGGCTTGGGACAGCAAGAATTAACCTGTCCACACAAGAAAAGACCAGAAAAGCAGTTTAGGGAATGACTCTGGCAATAGACAACTTGCCTGTGGACAATGCAGAGACAGGGATTTTGACTGACTTGGAGGTATCCCTAAGACAAACTGAACAGTATCATGTCTCTGCTTGGTACCCAGTTGTGTCTCTGTGTGAGAAAGATCTGTAACAATTGAACTAGGCCAACTGTGGCCCTGGGCCGGTTGGTTGCTGTATGGCTCTCTCATTGGAGAAATACTCCTATAAAGATCTATCACTCAGAACAGCAGGCTGCCAGACTGATGAATTAGTGCAGTACGTCAGTCCCTGCTCGTGAGTCTATCACACAAATGGAGGCTTTCCCAGGGAAGTAAAGACCCACAAACAAAACCCATTTAATCGTGGAGTCAGCACTACACTTCAGGCCAGGAGTAGCTTTGCTGGTGGCTGGTGACAGCTGAGAATCTGGGCACACAAACAGCCACGGCACAAGGCAAACGTCACGTTTGTGGCCTTTCTGTTAGCATTGTGTTTCCTTGCAGATAAGTTTTATTTTTTCTTAATGCCTGAAGTTTTCAATAGCAATGGTGCAGTGACCACAGTTGCTGCATACACAGACTGCGTGAGTAGCAATAGCTTTTTGTGCCGTGCCTTCTCCTTCTGACACTGCATGATTTGTTAAAGAAAATCAGTCCTACCTCAGACAGGTTTGCACAGGAGATTTTTGTGAAAGAAAAAGCAGATTTAACTACTGGAAAACTTACTGCCTGTCAGTGTGTTCCTGCTGTGCCAGACTAAAGCAAAACTGTCAGCTTCCTGATACTCCATGTCATGACACTGGGCTATCCAGTCTTGCTGCTTGCTTCCTGACACACTGGAGGGGCATTGGTCTACATAGTTAGGTATTTTTCCATCATTAATGGTCAAAGTCTCTTCGTCAACTATGAAGTAGAATGGGAGACGTTAGGAAAGTCTCCTGCCTCTTGTGTGTTCCTGAAATACATGGACCTGAGACCATAGGGACGCCTTGGACCCGTGGTGGGAGCTATTACTCTCTTTCCCCTCTTTACTTTACCTTTCCTGTCACACTTTTCCCTATCGCATGCCGCTTTATGGGCAAAGAATAAAGTTTCACTGTTTCATTGAAGTGAAACTCCCCTTTTGGATTTTCTTTTGCACTTTGAGATCACAGCAAATGAACCGTCACCCGTCCACCGAGTTGAGCGGACTGTGACACTCTTCTGCATCTGTACTCGAAGCTTCTGCGTTAACCCTTCAAATGTGTAGAGATTTCAGTGTGGGAGAGTTTGTGGGTGAGGATGCACAATATATAGGCTTTGAAGTCAGAATATAGGCACAAAAGAAGATGGCTCCTAAAGTTGAAGACATAGTAACAGGGAATGGATTGATGGAGACTATTTTCTCCTGTTACTGGTAGAAATATTTTACAGAGGCAAAGATTCCTGATAATTTGTCACTTGTGAGCCAACAATTAGCTGGGCATGAAGCATGTCTGTATTCTCTGCTAGGTCATTTGTTTTCATGTCTCTGTGTTGACTCGTCTAAATACTACGGGAATTCAACATTTCTAGTCTATTTACCCTTTGTAAGAGCACTGCATATCTGTCTGTTAAACAGCAGTATGTAGTCAGTTTGTACACAATAGGATAATGCCCTATCCAAAGGAAATCAGATCATTCAGCCAGTGAGCAAAGGGCAAAGCTGAAATGTGAAGTTTCCTGACACAACCTCTTGCAAAGTGGCAAAGCGTGGAGGAATACAGAATCAAAATGTTGCTTTGCAAGGCAGGAGTCCAGTGACTGCTGAAAACGTGGTGGTTTTTCAGATGTCTTAGCTTAAGGGAACCTAGAGACTTGCAGATTTAAAAATAGAAAATGTTTAATTCAAAATTGCACTAGTGCTCAAAAAAAGGCAGAATGCCTAATAGAGGTAGAGCAACAATTATAAATGTTAAGTACACCAAACAGGAAAGATCAAGGTACTATTACTTTTATCTGAAGACCACACAATTCCAAAGAAATAGCAATAACGTGCTTTTATAAGATAAATACACTTTGCCATGCAAGAATTGAAAAAGTGGGACCCCACATAACAGGAGTGTGGTTTGTCTAGGTATTGCAATAATTGGACTAACAGAAACAAATTCACTGTAATGCGCGTATCCAGAAGTGTATGGGTATCTGCTCATACTGCCATTGCTAAAAAATATGTTATTAAATAACAGAGTTTGGACATTGCAAGGTCAAATCAGAGCAAACTATGAGGTTGATGGTTTGGGAGTAAATGATCTCATTTCATTCCTGGAAGGGTGGTGGTCTAAACAGTCTGGAAGTGGCTATAAACATTACAAAATATACTGAAAGCAATCACATTCTTGTGCTGAAAGAACAGCATGCCTAAAATGTAAGATCTGCAATAAAGAGCTACCTGGGTGATGTCAGGGGGATGACTTACATTTGGCTACATGTGTAATTATCAGTATAAATATCAAGCATTAATTTATTGAAGCCTGTGGCTGCTGTTGCAACAGGATTTTACTGCCAGCACCACAAGGAAACTAGCGAGCTACTTGATTTATCTAGAGCCAGTCAAAACAACTAGTAAAAGCTCTGGTGGTGCCCCATTCACACAAGCCTCTAGGACCATCCTGGGCATGTAGGAAGGAGCAGATTTTGTTGGATGTTTTTGATGGCAACACACCACTGATAAAATAACAAAACTTATTCCTGAATAGCTGTGCAAGACTATGAGGAAGTGCCACACAACATTTTCCTTTCAAATAATGGCATCCTTCTTAACAATATCACCTTAGAATTACAGATAATACCCTGAAGTGAGCAGCTGTGCTGGACCCTGCCTGGTTTGGAATCACTGCCTGACCACACAGAACCTTCATTTCACTCAGCTGGCTTCAGATGTTACATGCAGTGAGCCATGACAGATTTCCACTTACAGACAGTCCATTTGAAGAGTCTTTGATGGGAGTTTCACTTCACTGTCAGAAAGCAAAAAGACATTTTATATTCAAACAGATGTTAGGTGTGCTGTGTCTCGGCAATCCTGCTGTAGCCCCTCCTTCTAATGCAATAGGGCCCTAGCTTAGCGTTCAAATCTGGAAAGACTTTATGGCCCTACTGCAGTTCATGAGTGTGACAGTAAATTGAAACAAGAAATGAGCTCCTCAAATGCTTTTGATTTCTTTCTGTTTGATCATCCATTCTACTTCCTCTTCCCTTGGGTCCTCTGATTGTTAATCTTACAGGTCATGGAAATTTATTAAAATAATACTGCAGGAAGATGCTATTAAAAAAGCTTTTTTAATAAAAGGTTTTAAAAAATTAAAAATTAATTTTAAAAAAATTAATAAAGGCTTTATATATATTTCTTTTCAAGAACTTAACTTCATTGTGGTCCATGTTATTACACGAAATGCCAGATTAATTAGTAAAGATGGGATTGCTGACAAGAAATCGCCACTGTAACATTATCTGGCCTTGGGAGGTACCCATTAATTAACACTTAAAACTCAATTTGGAATCATGATAGAGTTTTATTATAGTTTTTGCCATTCTCTCCCTATACTTAGTGATTATCTCTCATTAACAACATTACTGGAAGGACTGTTGCAGAGCAGATGACTCAGTGTTGCCTGCACAGAGAAGTTTTATCAGCCCTGGCAGGAGGGGTCAGAAGCTCCTCCAACCCCTGCCCCATCCCTGCAGCCTCCTGCAGTCTTGGGCTCTGTCATTTGCACACAAAAGCTCTCTCTTGCTGGGCTGGGTGGCAGGGACAGGCTGCTGTCAAGCCTGGGGAGGACCTCAGTGCCCCAGACAGCAAGAGCACTGAGGCAGGTTTTAAATGTCTCAAGGAACCTTTACTTCATGCTGGTTTTCTTTAACTTAAATCAGCATTTTCCATCAGAAGTAAAGATCTCCTGAGCTCATTACAGAGACCACAAATTCACCCCTAAGGAAAGCTTAGAGCCTTGACAAAGCTCACAGCAGGTTTGCTCTGAGCCTCTTGATGATGGACTTCACAGTCAGATAGAGGTCTCTGAGGGCTTCCAAACAGAGTAATGTGGGTTTATTGAAATAAACCTTAATGTGACATTCACTCCCATTAAGGCTAACCACTGGGAATTGGAGTTAGATTGCTGTCTTGAGCAATTCCTAAAAAAAATACTTTTTTAGACAGAAAACTGAAGATTTGGCCCATGTCTGGGACTCAGATGATATCAATCAAAACATTTTTAAACCCATAGGAAACCTGTATAGTTTGAGTTCCTAAGAAAGTCAGTATCCCCTGATTTTGTAATTAAAACATCCTGCAGCTGCTCTAACTCATTAAGTAGATGGGCTGCAGCATTCGTCCTCTGGGAGCTGTCCTGTGTCCTTCAAGTTCCTTTTAGGCCCTTATGAGAAGTGGTGGTTGGTAAAGGGAACTTCAGAAATCTTCTGTTAATGGAAAGGGTTTGAGTTAGATAAAATACCACCCTAGTGTTTAAATGTAGCTGCAAGATTCTTTGTGGTTTGTGGAGGTTTAGGAGCTTTTCTGTTTGGAAGAAGGAAAAAAAAAAAAAAAAAAAAAAAAGACTTTTCTTCCTATACTCCCTATTCTAGGAAGTAGATTTCCTATGGAAACACGCAGATGTGTTTTTCTTGTGACTTTCCCAGCTTCTGAATTCAATAGGAAGCCTATATAGGTAAAGGGATGCTCTATCAACTCTTTTGGGACCTCTGCATCCCTAGCAGAGGCTAAATAAGCACAGTGTGGTTAAGATAAAAGAGAAATGTATTTGGGCAGGCTATAGTAGCAATTCTGATGTCTGATAAGTGTGGTGATGTCTACAGTAGTGGAGTGATGAAGGGAAAGTAAGGGCTAGAGGTTCCCTATTTGTATTGCTTGCGGCTGTGTGTGTTCTCAGTCAAGTGCCTGGGGAGCAGATCTGCTGCTCTGTGATCCCCTGTCACTCATGCACCAACAGCTTGTACTAATCAACGTGCTTCTGGCACGTAGAAGGGGCTCCAGTATTGTCTTGGGGATATAAATCTGAAAATCTGCACAGATGCAGCCCTCGTTCCCTGTTGGGGGCAGGCACAGCACTGGGAAGCTGCTTGGCAGTGTGTCACTCTTCCCTGGGTGACATTAGGGATAGAGCAAGAATGCTGATTTCTACATGCTAATTAGCTACGGCAGACTGGGCTTAGGGGCTGCAGACAATGGTGCTGTTGTGAACGAATCCAGCACACACAAATGCACTTTTCTCAGCATGAGAGAGAACTTCGAAGCCTTTGCTCACCAACAGCCAGATGTCCCTCTCAGGCTGTTATCAGCGGGGTTGTTATCAGGGTGCACTCTGCTCTCTGCACAGGGACCCCAGCAGCTCTGTGCTGCCAGCTCTCTCAGCCAGCCTGTGCTTTCAAAATTAACTATTTATATACCTGCCAGCCTAATGCCATGAGGTGAGAAAAGCAACACACTCTGCACCTGGTAAAAGTGCTTCAGTGGTGAGACCCTGGGAACTCATGGGTGATGTGGCCATGGGCTAAGTCTGTCCCTGGGCCAGCCACAGCCTCCAGGCTGTTCTGCAGAACTTCTGCAGGAGAAGCTGTGCCACCCTAGCACTGGTCTGTGCTGCAGAGAGTGTCTGCAGATACCTGAGTGGAGCTCGGGTCTCCCAGGCAAGCACCACCACCCATCAGGCTAAAATTCATCTGTCTCAGACTGGTTTGCCTGGCCATGTACCTGTACCTGCTGGAGTTTGGGCACAGTCAGGGGACTCAGCTGTGCTGCACTGGACTGGGGAGGGCTGGCTCTAGGACCGAGTTTTCTCCATGACTTTTGCCACTTTTCCTGACTCAGCCATACATGTGCCTGACCTGAAATCAGATTTTCTCTGTGCGGCTACTTCTTCATTTACCAGTATGTGCTGAAACTCTTCCCCTTTACTTGGCAGTGTTAAGCATCTTTGAAGTATCCTTGTTCCAACAGTTCTAAGAACAAGTTAAAGGATCCATCTCTGTGCTGACACAGAAAATGCCAGAGGACAACATTCACCTAGATCCATCAAGAAAGACTAGACACTCAAGGTTCTCTTAATTCAGCCTAAAATTCTTCCAAGTCTCTATACGTTTAGAAAAGAGGATTGTTTTTGGGGGGAAGGACCTGTTTCCATGTACACAGATGCATACACTAATTCATTTACAGGCTTGGGGCTGTGAAAATCCCAGAGGTCAATACTGATGCTCAGTCATATAAGGTAGTGATACATAATGAGGATCAGTGCATCCATTTACCCCTCCAGTGTTCTTAATAATGGGATATTAATAGTTACAAGACATTTGTTGGTATGGATGTCCTCTGCTTTCCTATAGGTAGGGTCTTGCCTTTTCTTTAGGAGACCTAATCGGCTTTATTTACAGGGAATGTAACTATTCCTTGTAGTAAGGTCCTGATTACAAGAGTAATGAGTGAGTTACATACATAGTGTATAAACGTATTTTGTGAGGAAGCTAATTTACTCCTAGATACCGTGGCTGTCCAGAAATCCTCCCAACAGCAAAACAGACCTTCTGCTGAGATGGGCAGGCAGCCAAGGACACGGGTTACTACTGCAGCCTAGCAAGAAGCACCCATTCCTCCATCATGGTGCTGCAGTTATTGCAGCTAGTCATGGTAGTACAGAATCCAGAAGCAGCTGCTTTGCCAGTTCTTGCAGATGGGCTTTGCCTCAGTCACTTGAGTCATCCCCCTGCTGACCCCCAGCCCGGGGATCCATACAGCCTTGGTGTCAGACCTCGTCTTTCCCAGGATGTAGCCTCCTACAGTGGAGCATTGCCTGCTGGACACCTGTATCCTTCCTCGGAAGCTGCAGCTCCTATGATGCAGCACCATCCATGATGGAGGTGCTGGTGCAGAGCTCTCATGAAGGAGATCTGGGCTTTAGGAGAACCATCAAGTCACCACTCTCTGGAGCAGAACGTTTTCCGTCACGATCCAGACTGAAGGGGCTGTCTGTCCCAGTCAGCTGGCTGTTCATCTTACCCCATGGATATGGAATGCTTTTTTAGGCAGGACACCTGCACCGGCACTGTTGCTCATTAATTTTTACAGGCACTAATTAGAGGCCTCAAGTCCTCCTTGCTTGTTATGTCTTTCATGTGTCAGTTCCACTTCTTCCATCTGCTTGATTTTGTTTCTCCCTTTTCTGTGCTGACTCATCTGAAGACAGCCTGTGTGTGTTGGGAGACTCCTCAAGCAGCCGGTGGCTTTGTCCTGCAGTGAGCTTTGGAGGCACCCGCTTCTGTTCTGCCCCTGTGAGTCAAAGATTTGCACTGTGCCAGGACAGGCAGGAAAGGTGTGAAGCTGGCATTCAAGCAGCCTAGAGGGAGTGGAGAGTTCACACCATGTAAGCTAAAGCCAGCTTTCACAAGGTCCAGCACTCCCAGTTGACCAAGAACTATCTGGGCTGTGATGTAGACCAGAAGCTAATTTTGGTGATTTGGGTCATTCCTTCAGGGAACCTGATTCCTTTCATTGGAGACCCAGGAGTCCAGGATATCCAGCCTCCTGAGCTAACTCCCATCCCCACCTGACCGTGAGGATGACCAGCTCACAGTCAGTACAGTCCCTGCCCTCCTCCCGCTGGATCCTCCGTTTCACTCAGATGAAGGTGGGAAGGTGTGTGCCCTCCAGCCGTCCGCAAGGCACTATGTGCTGAGGTTCGGTCTGTGTGCACTTCTCCTGGCTCCAGAGGATGACAATTAGAATCCTGCACTGTGGGATCTGAGTGCCCTGTGCAGCCAGTGCACCAGGTCGTCGTCGTTTCCTGAGCTACCTGATGCTTTTGAGCAGAAATGCAGTGCCCGGTGCTCTGGACACTAGGGAGCAATGGCCATTTTTACATCCAGTGCGCAGATGTGTTGTTGCCTTTTGTTTATTCCCAAATTACCTGCTGTTACTTCAGCAGCTTACTTGGACCTGTTCCCACGCTGAAAAGGGGGGGAAAAAAAAAAACATCAAACACTTTCATTGCCTACTTTTCCATCCACTCCCTTAGAAATATATATATAAAAAAAAGAAATCTCCCAAACTGTTCCCAGGCAAGCTGCTGGCTTGGTTTGGAGGAGCAAGGACTCAATGTGGGTTTTATTTGGTCTGTCCTATGCTCTTTCCTCCTTCAGATTTTTTTTTTTTTTTTTATTCTCTCTACTTATTCTCATTTTGCTTCCTGTTTTATCTTGTTTATTCCTCTGTAGAGAAGGAGAGTGAGGGAGAGGGACTCCTTTGAAAAGTCTGGTTAAATGAACCACTGTAGGAGTCCAAATACTCTCTATAGTCAAGCAAGCTTGTGGAGAAGTGAGCGCCAGAATATTAAACTGCATGTGGAACGGTGGCTGCAGAAAGCAGCCCTGAGGAGGGGGAGAGAAGAGACAGGGGCATTCGCTTGCACAGAATTCAATCCCCCTCTAAAGTCACAGGCCCAGGCCTTCAAAGAAGGCTTCAAACATGTCCAGGTCGTACACGAGTGTGGCAGATGCATGTTTTGGGTTCAGTTCAGCTGCAGCAGCATCTAAATTTTGGTTTCCTTTAGCTTCTGGAAGGCTGTACATTTCCATGTATAGCTCCACTCTGGCAAGATCTGCATCTGAGCTCTGGTCCTGCTCACTCTGGCTCTGCTCACTCTGGCTGTATGCACATTTTTTTGGCTGCAACGTATTTTTTTAAAATTTTAGTCTTTTTTTTTGGCTGTTCTAGAAGCAGCTGGGCACAAATTACTTTCATTCCAATATAATTTTCATACCACAGGCTTCCAGCTAGTTACAGATATAGTGAGGAGAGTTGCAGGGGGGATAGCAATGACATTTTTCTTTAGTACAGAAAATAAAGTCACAAAACCAGAAACAGAAGCTTTCAGGAAAGATCTTGTCACTTTTGTGTCACCTCAAACACTAGCTGTTTTTCTGGCACTTGAAGTGCTGGGGTGAAACCCCCAGCCCTGAATGAGGTTTGGCATATGGATGATGTCCACAACCAGGCAAGAAAGCCCCTCCTGATTGGTTTTCACCCAGGGCCTGGCCAGCCTTGGGTGGAACCTGATGAGGAGACCACTACCAGGTGCCCCCACCTTCCACAGTAACTTGGAGGTGGGGCAAGAAGCCACCTGTATTAGAACTGACTCTGCTTGTAGGGGCGTTGGGAGTTTGGTTGTGGGTTTTTTTGTTTTGTTTTATGCACTGTATGTGCTGTGTGAGGAGCCTGGCTATTGCAGGCTACTGCAGTTACTCCCTAACTCTTCGTGGCAAATGGAGTTCCCCAGGCCAGAACATGAAGCTGTCTCTGAGTCCCTGCTGTACAGCTGGGCTCCTGGCCTGGCTGCTCCCATCTCCCACAGCTTGGCTCCCCAGCCGGCTTTTTCCCCCCCGCATGGCCCACCTGGGGGGGGGGTGTGGTGGGGGGAGTGTGTTGACTTGTTCCTCCCTCCGGTTGTCTGGCACTTTGGATCTCTGGGGTGTGGTGTGGTAGCAGAGGGAGGAGTTTGGCTGCTGGTCTGCCTGTCAGTGATAATATCGTTCTATCTTGGGCAAGTGGGCAGAGGAGCACTGCACCTGCAACGATGAGTGCTGAATATGTCTGGGAGATGTCACCTGAGTATCTTGTGGAAAGCAGAGGGATGACCACAGATAATAAAACTGCTTCTTTGTAGAGCGAACTTTTAGTTTTATGTCCTACTCTTATGCGGGGGGATCTTATGAGAGTGCACAGCTCTGCTCTCTGCTGTGGCCCCTCAGGACTGGTCCTGGGAAGTGTCATGCTGTTCCTTTGCCTGTCTCACAGCTCACAGGTGATGGTAACACATCCTCATCCCTGCTGGAGCTCCACCACCACTTCCAAACACATAGAAGTAAGCCTGTATTGACTCCTGCTCAGGCTGCTTCAGAGCAGTGCCTCGGGTGGTTGCTGCTCCCTCCATCCTACTCCAAGACAAAGCAAAACACGGGGGCAAGAGCTGTATGGACAACCAGCAACATAAATCCCCTCTGTCCAGTTTAACACATTCCAGCACCCACCCATAAAACCTTTGCAGTGCTCTAAAAAGGTGCCTGTGGACAACAGTGGCACTGAGCGAGTTAGGGGACTCAGGCTCCTGGATAAATGCCCCATCAGTGCTCTCTTGCCCGATTGTCCCTCCTCTACAGCTCCACATTTCTCCTCCCTGATCCCTCACACTCAGAGGGCAAACAGGCACTAGACATGCTGTAGAGGTGGCAGGAGAGTATTGACTGCTTGCCCCTAGGTAGGAAGGACCATCAGCATCCCTTGTTCTCTGCATTTCTCAGTGGTTGTGAGAAGACAGGCTGTGGTGTCAAAGCTGTGACTCCTGCCAGCTTCCACTGCCCTTTGCCCTCCCAGCCACGTCGCTAACTCGTTCTCCTCACAGACACTGCAGCTAGCTCCTTCTGGAGGGAAGAGCTGAGCCCAGAGCTCTGGCAGTGCCTGTGGGCAGCTCTCCTCACTGAGCAGCGTGCATCTCTCTCCTCTTGTGGCTCCCAGTGCACGTATCGCTGGGAATCCTTGGGCTGTCACAGCCCTCTGCCCTCCTCTCAGCTGGGACTGTGCCAGGCTGGCCCCTCTAAGGCAGGAGTGAGGAAAGCCCTGGTCCCACATAAGGTGTTCCCAGCAGCTCATGGCAAATGCCCCAGGTGTTTAGAGAGATGCTGGTTACCCCGCAGAGGCAAGTGGATGCAATAAAGGCACTGACAGGGCAGGACTGCAGTGCTCCATCCTCCTGGAAACCACTTCCTTAGAGCTTAACACCCTAAAATACCTTCATCTCTCCCGAGTTCTATACCTGGGCCATGAGCAGCAGCAGAAATGCTCATGTGCCTGCAAGAGAAGAGCTTGCTGGCAGAAACTGGGGATTCAAGAGCTTAGTCCCATGGGCCTTAACATCTTTACTTCACCCCATGAAAGGAACCAGCTCAGATATTTTATGATAAACAATCTTGTAAGCTGTTTCATTTGCCTTATTGTCCTGGGAAGTTTTGGTTGCTGTCTATTCTGACTGGTTCTTCCAGAGCTGCTGCTGGCACGTGTCTTTACACTGCCTCAATCCATCCCCAAGGGCAATTTGAGTAGCGAGAGCCTGGGAAGTTCTGTGTACAGAAGGAAAATCACCAGCAGCAGCAAGGGCAGCACTGTTGTGGTCACAGCAGAGCTCACAGCCAGGGTCACTGGGGGCTGAGTTTCTTTCCACACCAATGACCCAAGAAAACAGGACAGCATTGTGGGGAGCTGCCAGGCAGCTCAAGCCTGTCTCCACTGGGGACCAGCTCTGCACAAATAGCAGCACAGCACCACCAGCAGCATTTCCCCCCAAAGTGACTGAGGGGGGAGGATGGTGCTGATGCAGCCCATGGCCTGTTAGGTGAGCAGCTGGTGCTTGGCACTTCGCTCCTGCTTCTTCCTAGCTCACTGTGTAGGCAAAGGTGGTATGCTCTCTCCTGCCAGTCTCATCTGTTTGGTCTGTCACATGCTTCAGACTGCCCCTCCTGCTTGGCTTGGCTCTGGTTGAACAGTCCAACACCAGCAGTGCCTCTGCAGGCTTTCCTGGTTTTGCTGCATGTCTCCAAACCTCTCCGCAGGAGCTGGAGGGGAACGGGCACCTAGCTGACATCCCAGTGAGGCTTATAGCCACCTCCTGTAGCAACAGCCCACTCCTTCACATACTTACACTGAGCACAGCTCAGGTCTGACAATTGCCACCCACTACTGGAGATTTGCTTATACAGTGAGCTAACAAGTTACTAGAGAGCTACTGGAAGCTTAAACTCTTCAGTGGACCAGAAACTGAATTTGTAGAGACTGCCTGATTAATTTCAAAAGCCTAAAAGATGCTAGATGATAGAAAAAGGGAAATGCGCTTGCCAAATACTTCTGTGCTTATGTGGAAAGAAGGAAGACAGAGATTATATTACACGAGGATGATGAGAACAAATGCACGCAGGTTAAGAGGACTTGGTAGTGAGCCTTTTAGCCACTGATTGCTACCGTTCAAGCAGGGACATGGTTTAGCTCACTAATGTTTGCAAAGGTTCTGGAGACCCTGCAGAGTAAGAAAAAAAGCATCGTGATGCTCAGCATCCTGGCATAGCACCTTGCTCAGTTTCTGTCCTCCCAGACTGAAGGTGAGTATTGTCACATTCTTGTAACCTTCACCCAGCACAACAGCATTCAGTCATTGCATGAGCTTTTCTTGAGCTGGTAACTTATCTGCTCCAGTTCCCCAAATAGCCTTTATGTTGCAGCTGAAGTCTAAGACCTGGGTGGGAGAAGAGGCACAAACTGTTAAGTCAACAGCTATCTTCACTTGATATTGACACAGTGAGGATAGGGCAGCTCGTGCCAGCTCAGACTGGTGGATCTGGCACAGGCAAACTGCAAATGCTCCACAGTGTTTAAGGGCTCGGGATGCAGTGAGAGGTTATTCAACACTGGTGTTTGTTTCACCTCCAAAATGCAGACATGCAGCAAAGTCTTCCACATTTTTCACTCGAGTGTATTTCAAGAGCTAGAAAGATACATTAGGACACAAATATTAGTTAGTAAGACATTTTGAAAGGATGTCTGGTTTGACTATTAAAAATGAACAGAGTCAAGCACTATGCATTTTCCAGTTATGTTTATTTGTTTCTGTCGCCCACTGACACAGCTGGACCTGGTAATGGAGCAGATTCTTTTTTCCTTAAAGTGTCTATGTGGCATTAAGTCAAGGCTAACAATGTAGTCAAAGGCATTTAGAGAGGGCAGCAGCAGAAGCAATGAGAGGCATTGGGAGGAGGCTCTACAGCAGGGCAAGGGGGCAGGGAGCACCTTCCCTCCCACTGCCACGCTGGAGACAGGCCACAGATATGCATACAATCTTTTTCATTATCTGTACCAGATAAACACAGCACCATGCAACACAATCTGCAGCTGGAAATGGGTGGAGAGCAGGATATGGATAGTTATTGCAGTCTGCTTTTTCTGAAGCTGTGTGCCTCAGAAGCGCAGCTGCCTGTGGCAGGAAGCAGTTTGGTGAGTAACCGCATGGGACACAAGTTCCCAAGTGGCATTTGCTTGCTGAAGAGAACCACAATTCTCAGGATGCATCTACCGGGATAGACCTCTCCCTTGGAGCCAGATCCACTCTGCTGCATTTCAAATGGAGTTCAAGTAGCTAAAATACCATGTAAAGAGCCACCTCTCTCTTTTCTTCACAGGAGGTGGACTACTATGGTGCATCAACAGGTTAAGATTCCTCCCCAGGGTGCCTTCCCTCCTGCTTTGGACCAGACCTGCACCTTCTGTGGACACTTGCTGTCCAGCCTAGCTGACGGAAGCTCCACCTCAAGCATCCTTTCTCTTCTAAAGGAAGGTTGGAAGAATACCTTCTCCTGATAGCACTCTGCTGCTAGCAATTCCACCCACTTCCCACCCTGCAGGCCAGGTTCCTCACAGCCCAGGGCCCCATGCTGTGTGCTGTACAGCTGCACACAGGCATAGAGGCTGGGCCATGGGTACAGGAGGGTGGCACACACAGAGCATTACTCCCTTTTACTTTGTTTTACCCAGCCGCAGACCTTCCAGCACCTGAATACTCCTCTGCCAAGTGGTTCCTTCATCCCAAGCAATCCGCACAGTAGCAGCCAACCCAGAAGTCTCCATAGTGGGGGGCAACTCGTGCACCCAATTTGCAGCTGGGACCTTTGCTCAGCCCTAGAGACTGAGAGAAAGGTTTTGGAAAAGCAGGCTGGCTCCTGCAGCCAGCACCATGCCCTTGTCTCAGCCAGTTACTGTACAAAATGGACAACATACACACATTATTTACAGCCTGTTTTTCACATGATGGAGCAGCTCTTGGCTCGGTCTTTCCTGATCTCTGTGTCATTCAGGAAGTCTGTCCTGCCAGGCAACTGTGATGCCCGCTTCAGTCCCCGTTTGGAGTTGCTGCGCTTCAAGTTCTTGTGCACCCTGTTGACCGAGGCAAGTGTGGTGACATGAAACACGTCCCGCACGCTGTTCTCCGAGACCTTGGAGGAGCACTCTGCATAGGCCACTGCCCCGATCTGCCGCGCCAGCGCGCTGCCCTGCGGCCCAGAGAGAGTGGAAGGAAGAGGGAAGACGGTTACGACACCAGCTCTCTGCACGGAGCGTCCTCTCACCCGTCAGCCCTGTCTGAGCTGGCAGCCCTGTCAGAGCGCTGGGGCACGGCCAGCAGCAGCTCTCGCACAGTGTCTCCCCATCACCTCTGTAAATAAAGTGCAAGCTTCTGCGAGAGCACCAGATGTGAGGGTGGCCTCCCAAGCAGACAGTGCTACCAGGTGCTGGACTCTGAATCACTTGGACTTCCTCACTAACACGGTGCCACCCCTGCAGCTGAGGGCCTGGACAGCCCCTCTCACCAGGACAGTCATCTGGGACCTGGTCTGCCCAACACGGAGTCAGAAACAGCCACCCCTGCTGCACTGCACCACAGAGACTGGGCCCCTGGGCCAGCCTGGAGACACTGCTGGGTCTACTGATGGCTGCAGCAGCCTAGCAGCAGACCCTCAGGCCTTCCAGCTGTGGCTTGCCCCCCACCAGCAGTGTTGCCCCAACACAGAACCTGAGCAGGAGAGTCACTCCGAGCAGAAAGAGCTGCACTGAACTCAGAGATGCAGAAGCGTAACACTTCCCTTTAGCCAGTCCCACTTGTCAAAGCAGTCATCTCCACCACTCTTGAGAAAGGACTTCTCAGCTACTAACTAGCAGCACATCATGAATAAGCCAAGGTCTGCCAGAGCTGAGGAAAAGCGTGGTGTAAGTATGAGCAGCTCAGAGTCCATGTGCCAAGACAAACCAGGTTCAGACCAACACCTGGCCACAGCGGGTCATTTGCTGCTGAGCTTCCCTGTACTAGTAGGTCCTGCAGAAAAGTCCCTGCCTCAGCTCCCTGCACCCTACAGGGACAGCTGCTGGAGCTCACCTGCTCGTGCGTCACAGGGATGAGGCGCTGCTTGGAGAGCTCCCGGAGCGTGTTTAAGTCTGTCCTCATGTCCAGCTTGCAGCCAACCAGCACAATCTTCGCATTGGGGCAGAACTCCTGAGTTTCCCCTTGCCACTGCACAGGATACAAGAGGGAGAAGGTGCTCAGGAGTTGCTGGCGCACAAGACCCTTCAAGAGGCCCAGCAGCAGCACTTCCACATCAAGTTTAATTTTGGCAGCAGGCAGCTACCAAAAGGTCAAAGTTGGAACAACAAAGGCAGTCACAGGTCTCAGCTCATCCCTCCCAGCCCCTTTCCAACCAGGCCAAGAACCCTGTCCAAGAGGAGGATGATGCAGTTCTTTTGGAGCTGGAATTCAAACAATTATCTGAAGGATGAAAATCCTCAAAGGGATTGAGCTATAGTGTCTGTTCTTACCAGGGTTAAGGGGTTTCTTCCCTGGTCTATGGAGAGAAGTGCAACTCCTTCTCACATGACTGACACCTTAGGGAGCCTAAGATTTGCTGCACTATCAAGACTTGTCAGAACAAAGACACCACCCCACAGAAACCTGCTTCGCATGAAATGAAGAGCTCCTTGTTTCTCTTCTCTCAGATGGCTCCTTCCCTTCACGCTGTACGGGCAGCCCAGGCTTCAGAAGGGCAGCAATAACAAAGATTTCCTCTGCTGAATTAGCATTTTTGCCCGAGGATTGAATAGGGAGTGTTATTTTCCTTATTTGCCTGATATGAAAAGCTAAAACCGATTTCAACTTCATGGTGTCTGAGGAATTTTCCTCACCTCCCTAGGCTGCAAGCCTGCACCAAATGAAACAAAGCATCTACACAGAAGCGGTTAAGAAATCCCCTGTGATTTGGGGTTTATTTTAAAGTCACCATATCAAAAAAAAACCAACCCAGTATCCAAAGTATCTGTGAGGCTGCACAGGGAAGATTGTGCACTGAGCAGTGCAGACTCACATGAAGAGAGTGCAGAGACACAAATAAATTCCAACCCCAGCTGATTATTGATGGGTTTGCATCTCATTAAGGTGTGATTTGTTTGCATTATTATTCTGCTGACTCCCAAGCTAAGCAGTGAATTCTTTCAGTCCACATGAAACAAGCCTCCCTCCACCCAGCACGCTTGGTACCCGGGACCTGCTTTGGGAGAACACTGAGCCATTGACCAAGTTATCTGAAGGGTCTTTGTCCCCTTACCAGGACACTTCTAAGACACAGACCCACTTCTCAGCCCTCCCAGCAGCTGAGTAAGAGGCACTTGCTTCAGCACAATATTTGGCAAAATGTGGAGAGGCCAAAAGGGCAGTCCATACAATGTGACTTGTTGAGACAGTGGCCAGTCCAGCCCCAGCAGCCTGGGGCTCCTTGGGGGGAACAGCTACAGGAATCACTATTCTGTAGTGCTTTTCACGCCTCAGTGTCTCAGAGAGCTTCACAAATGAGATCCCAGTCAAGACTCGCCCCTGGGACACGGTGCAGCTGCCAGTGAGCTCTCTCAGCTTTGCTGCACAACGGTGAGAGCTCACTGAAACTACAGGTCCCTGAATTTCATGGAAGGAAGCAAGGTACGGCCAGGACCGAGGGATGCAAGTGGCCAGGAGGCCATTTACCCTCTCCCCTGAGCAGCATCCTGAGTTGCTGACATGCTATCTCAGAGGAAAGCCTTGCATGGGAACCTCTCACTGGGTGCTACCTAATCCCTCAGAGCATGGCAGGCAGGGACTTGGTAGGAGGCCGGCCAGTGGTGCTCCACAGCAAATCCCCAGCCCTGTGGGTCTCTCTGGGACCTGCCGGACCAGCCAGATGGAAATATTTACTTTGCTGAAAGGTGCTGACCTGCAGGTAGTAAAACCTCAGCTACTAACAGAGAGCCCAGCCAGTTAGCTCTGCCAAGGCAGATGGTATTCAGGGCCCTGCATGCTACCCAGTCCAGTGGCATTGTGCTGTCTCATTTTATTCATTCATGAACTTGAAATTCAGTGCCACAGCTCATTATTCTTGTCAGGCTATAGGGAACTGGCTGCTGTGGTTTTTACTGTGCAGATGCCGAACTGAGGCGACAGCCAAAATACTGAGCTCTCTGCTTGCATGGAAGCAGGCACCAGGGGCCACTTCTCAACTGCTGCAAGCAACCCATAGCACGCTCGCTGGTGATTATACTAAGGAGAAATGCACAACACTTTCCAGGGTCTTTGTGAAAAACAGAACATGTGTTACATTTCTCTGTCCCCACATTTGTATGTGTGTGTGCACACGGACCCCCTCCCCACAGACACATGCTGCAAGCTACACCATTCACTGGGCTCCTTTCAAGTGGAAATATCTGGCTTTCTGCACGGACCACATAGAGATCAGCAGCAGCTCCATCCTCATCTGAGCAGCAAACTCCAGCCAAGGCTTTGCCACAGGGCCAAAGATTTTAGCCCTGATGACAGCCTCACGGAGCAGGGAACTGGGACCCCAGGGCAGCTGCCGGTGCTGATGCAGAGGACCCCTCCTGCCCAGCTGGAGAGCACATGAGGCACTCACCTTCTTCAGCACACTGTCCAGGGTCTCTGGGCGACTGATGTCAAAGCAGATGAGCACGGCGTCCGAGTCTGGGTAAGCCAGGGGACGGACATTATCATAGTATGCTGAGCCTGCCGGGAGGAGAGGGAGGAGAGCGGTAAGCGGAAATTCTCGTCCCACTGGCTTATTACCCAAATGGTCAGACTACGACCCCCCAGCTCACTCTGTTAGGCAGAGGTATTTAGCTCCAGTAAGAACTGGAGACATTGCCACATGATGCAAACTGCTCTGTCAGAGATAAAGGATGTTGACCCAAGCTTTTGCCAAGTGACCAGACTAGCAGAATTTGGTTTGCAAAGTATATTTGGTCCCTTCACTTAGGCATGGAAGTCAGAGGTTTTGTTCTTGTGCTCTTACATTTACCCTTTTGCAGGGGGGCAGGAACTGCAAGTCTTGCACCCCTATCCCTCCCTAGTAAGTATCTGGCAAGTAAGAGGCAGTGCAGCTGTGCTGCCAGGGCACACAGGCTCACTGCAAAAAAGGGAGTTTGGAAGGGCTGTGATACTGTACAGCAGCACGTGGCTCTCTCTGCCACTTGCATGTGTATCCTATTACTTGTTATGCTGTTGCTGTACCACTAATGGTGGAAAGGTGTGGCTGAGAGGAGACCGGGAATGCTGCTGCTGGGTTTTTTTAACCTCTCTTGCTATCTTTATACAGGAAAGATGGCTCACATAGATAGTAAAAATTTAAGACAAGTAAAAACAAAATTGCCTTTTGCTCTGGATTTGTGCTGGAAGACAGGTTCCTTTTGGTACGTAAAAGATGTGACAGGATTTCTCAGGGAGCAAGCTATAAATTGGAGGGATGAGTCCTGTATTCTGCAGGATTTCTCAGGGAGCAGGCAGAGAGCCTAGCCTGAACCCTGCACAGCTTCTGTTGCACACACATGTGCACATGCATGCATACCCCTACAATGCAAATTTCTGGCATTAAAGTAATTGCCCCACAATGTTTTTATTTGAAGTGCATTCTATGTGCAATTGTAGATGCCTCAGCAAACAGTAATGGAGCGATCAGCTCATTGCTACTTAAAAACACTGTTTCGGTTCTATATTGGGCTTTACAAGGGCTCCACTTCCTGGAGGGATAAGAAGCAGATGTTTATTTATGAAAAGGGGAAGCAAAGACACCAGAGTCCTTGTTGAATCTGCCTCCTCAGAGAGAAGGATTGTCCACCCTGAGGCCAAGGAAACCGGACATGCTTCCTGCCATGGCCCCTCAGCAGCCTGGACCCAGCACTGTCCCACCCTGGGAGGAAGGTGGAGCACCCAGCCCGGGTGTCAGATGGCTTCCTGATGAAATTCAGCACGCGATGAATTATGGATGATAGTGGCTTGTTTCCGGGAGGATGGGAGTCTGCCTGGGGTAAGTGTGAGAGAAGAATAGACTGATTCTCCACAGGGGCTCTGACCCTGGCTCCTGTCTGCAACAGGGGCTCACAAATGATGTACAGCACAGAACAGGCTACAGCCACTCCAGCACAGCTCTGCGTGCCAATAAGAGAGGCCACAGCCTGGGTTGGGTCTCTGTCCCTGCAAAATCACTGGGAAGAGAAGTAGTTGGGATCCAGCACAGAAGAAACAGAATCTGATCTCTGCAGAGCCTAGATCTCTTCCTAGAGGGAAATTCATGTTCCCTGCATAGAAGTGAGCCAGTCCCTGCAGTGCCTTGGCCAGCTCTGGGGACAAGACATGCAGGCTGGTGCACAAGGAAGCACAGTGAGTCAGGGGAACCCTGTGCCTCAGGTGTGGAGATTTCTGACCTTGCTTCAGGTTCATGCGCCTTCAGTCCGCAGCTGGCACCAGTGCACTGCTGCCTCCCGTGCTCCTGCAGCACAGCAAGGTGACCCAGCTCCTGCTGAGGACAAGGCCGCTTTCGAAGGCAGCACCCGGCTTAACAGTGCTGAGCTCTGCTTTGAAGGGAGTTCCCAGTCTCGTGCCTGGTGTGGGTTTACCGTGGGATGTGCAATCCAGCACTAACCTGCGTGCCTGGATTTGCTGGGGCCTTTGTCCGAGCCATGCCCTCTCCTCCGTGCACATAAGGGTATCTGCCTCCAGACAGGGGCCCCCAGCACACGCTGGAGGAAAGCATTCCCACATACATCCTCTCTGCAGGTCCTTAGCTTTAAATAAACAGTGCAGATAAATCTACCCCCTCCCAGTCCAGGAATGCTCCTTTTGTAGAGGTGTTTTTGGCTCCATTCAGCACAGACATCGCCACAGCAAACTGTATCATAGCAACCTGCTGCTCCCCTCAGCTGCCAGGCATCTCCTCAGTGGAGATCCTGCAGCGCAAGGACTCAGCAGAGCACAGCCTCTCAGTTACCCCACAGAACCACCACCGGCCCCACCCTGCTGCCAGGAATCATGCTCCCACCACCTGGGACCTTCTCTCCACCAAGCGGGAGGAAAGACCCCTGTGCTGGCAGGAGGAACTGAGGGAAGAGATGGACTAGGTCAAGAACCTAATTTTCTTAATGAGAGCAAAACTGCCTTCATACTAACTTTCTGCTCCAACTCCAAAGGGCAGGAGAAGCCCCTGACACTTTTGCTGGTAGATCAACTCACCACCTGCTCTGGCAGTGGCCAACAGCCAGCACTCACAGCCATGGCTGCTGAAGTCTCCAGAAGACTGATGGAGACTGACCATCAGTGCTGTCCAGCAGAGCAGGAGAGCTGCTGGACTCCAAGCTTAGGTAATCTCCAGCTTTATTTGGAGGTGTCTCTACTGAATAAGGAAATTCTGTTTGGGGGATTATTCTTCTAGTTTTTGTATCTGTTACTTTTTCATTGAGTATAACAATTTAAAAAAAAAAAACCAAACAAAAACAACAACAACAACAACAACAACAACAACAAAAAAAACACATACACACACACAAAAGCCCTCAGCTCCAGATCTTCATTTTTCTTGATTCTGAGCACACAACACCTTTCAGATATTCTAGCAAGACACCCCAGAGACCCACAGTCTGGCACTTCCAAACACACACACACCTCCCCCCAGGGCTTGTGTGTCTGCAGACCCAGCCTTCCTTTACCGTATGAGTAATTCTCCTGCTTGGCACCCAGGTTTGCAAGAAACAGGACCTATGTCCATCTGCTTGTGATTAAAGAGAGAAATTTGGAGCAAGCCAAAAAAAAAAAAAAAAACATCCACAAACCACCACCAACTTAAAGAAAATCCATGCAGTTGTCTGAAACTCGGAGGCAGATACATCCATGAGCAGCTCCTCTTTCTTATCAGCTGGCAACCTCTCAGGTGCTTGGCACTGTGACTCAGAGATGCTGCTCTCAGGGAGGGGACTGAAATGTGCTGTTTCATCTATACCAACACAGTGTTAAATCTTCATTTGTTCCTTATTAGCTGTTCTGAGAGATAATGAGCCTTCTCACATGGGCACCCTCCATCCAACAATAGCACATTACAAACCAGGAAAGCAAATATGCATGCAAACCCACGATCTGGTCTGCAAGGGGCTCCCACAACCCCAGCCAGCTCTAGCTTTAAACAGAGATGAACACTGCCAAGACTCAGTTGTGATTTCAGCATCACACTTGTCTCAGAGGGCTCACTGTAAACCCTCCCCACAGAACCAGCAACACTGTGGTGCATGCTGCTTTCTGCAGGGACAGCCAAGAACATCTTTCACAGAATGACGAGGAAATTAATCCCAGCTTTTTGGAGTGCTGCATCCACAAGCCCCAAGAGCTCTGGGTTACCTCCCCACACAGCAGTGCCAGGCGAGCAGCAGCCTTTAGGGACAAATCCCCACCACCAGTTCAGCTAAGCCTTTGTCCAGAGGACAAAGCTGTTAAAGCAAGACCAAGATGCAACTGTCTCAGAGTCCCCTCCCCAGCCAGCACTAGGCATGAGGACACTGCCCGCTCTGCTGCCACAGGTCCAAATCACCCTTTAGGGAAGCTGCACCAGCCACGTGGCCTCCAGCATTTCCCAAGATGTGAGCTCAAACCTTTCCGAACTGCTGCGTACCAGCACAGAGCCTCAGCGTTTCCTGAGCTTGAATTTCAGGAGCTGAATTCACAGCTCCAAGTGGGCTTCTGTTGCAGAGACATTTATCAGAGTGACTGTTCACTAGAGGCAAAGGCCCTGCATCCTGAGGCACGACTCTGAGCCCCCTACTCAGCTGCCCAGGCCAGGCAGCTGCGGCAGAGGTCTGCTGTGGGAGCAGGTCACTCACGTTCAGTCTCTGCATGCTCTCCTCACGGGAATGCTCCAGACCTGGTTAATGTTAAATGAGGTGCCAGCAAATGGAATGGCTTTCATTATAAGTCATTCCTCTGCCAGGATAGATGATTATGAAGGTGTTAATAATATATTTTGTTTATATTACACCTTTAAGACTGAAAATGGAACCTCTGCAGTTGACAGACATGCTGGGCAGGGAACAACCCACCCAGTGCTGCCGGACTGGGCTGCGAAGGGCAGAAGGCTGCTGCTGCGCAGGGGGCTGCAAGGGCCCAGACAGCTCCTGGCTGGACCGCGGGGTGCCCCCACCCCTCGCCCGGCTCCACCGGGAGCCCAGCCCAGGTTCGGCGCTGCACTATTCGCATGAGAAAGGCACAACCCCTGCACAGCCCGGCTCTTCTCTCCTCCCAGGGCCCGCCGAGGGGAAAGC
>NW_008580889.1:0-765 GCF_000691845.1 Merops nubicus | reverse complement strand
TTCAGCAGGGCCAGCAGTAAGGGAGTATTTCCTGAAATGAGTGTTTGCGAAGTGGTAATATTGAGGAAAATCTGCACATTGTAAGGAATCCCAAAGGCAAAGAAGATGATCACGAGCCTCCCCGGGTGTCTCCTCTGGGAGCCCCATCGCAGCCTGATGAACAGGACCAGGTTGGAGATGAACACCATCAATGCCATGATCAAGGAAAAGGCAACGACTGCACCAGCACACGCTGGCATGCTGCTGGGAGCAAAGTTGATGCTAAGATATGTGAGGGAAATCAAAATCCCAGCGAGCACCCAGAGCACCCCACACGTGATGCCCGCCGAGTGCTTGGGGCGCTGGCAGCGGTACCAGAGGGGGAAGAGGACAGAGATGCAGCGCTCCACGCTGATGGCTGTCAGGAGACCCAAGCTGCTGAGGTCAAAGAAGTGGCAGAGAAATCCAATTGCCAATATAATCTGTGGCAGTATATTGTTTATGTCATATAAACATAACTCTGTGAAGATCCAGAGTGTCAATGCGTGCACAGGAAACATGAGGAGCAGAGAGAAGTCAGCAGCAGCCAGGTTCATCAGGACTTAGATGGTGAAAGGGTTCTGCTTCATCTTGCAGCCCAGGAACCACAGGACTGTGCCGTTCCCCACAAGTCCACACAGACAAATCCCCACACAGACAAGGCTAAAGATGATCCATCTGTAATTTGGTTTTGGGCAGTAATCAAGGTGTATATTCTCCCCATTGTCCCCATATCCAGAAGTCCTG
>NW_008580888.1:15421-24855 GCF_000691845.1 Merops nubicus | reverse complement strand
TCCAAGCCTCAAACCACAACAAAAAGTAATGAACATAAACCTGGTCCAAATTGCTACTGATAAAGTTTTTCACTGGTAAGATCTCCTCTGAGTTCACAGGAACTTGTTTCAAGGCTGAGTGTCAAAATTCAATGACTATTTTGTTTCTTGCAAGATCAGTACAAGATTGCATCTTAATTAGCTAGTGCTTCCACTTTAAAGCACTTGGATGAGCTTGAATTGATCAGGCCTGTATTGAATTACAGATAACCTCAGTAAAGATGGCCCTGTGATTTCTTTGTCCTTGTCAAGCAATAGCATTCCCCAGTAGCTTCAGATCAAGATATACTCAGATTTTTAATCCCTTCCAAGATAGATTACAGCGGCAACTCTTCAAAATATATTCCATCAGTGTACTAATACAAAAAAACTTAACACAGCCTTAAGAAAAAAGTCAGAAGAAAGTTTTTCTTTATTTCTTATACTGGTTAAAATATGTTTTTGCACCAGCTTTTTAAAAGGAGTTATGAAGTACACCTCTAAACGCTATCAGGTACAGATCTATTTGGATCTAGCGTGACAGCTTTCAAAAGGAAAGAAAACAATCCCTTATGCAATGCAGTAAGGTCTCATTAAAGTTCCTCTGCACATCCCACAAAGATACCACAAGACAGAACTCCTGCCACTGCTACCCTCAGTCCTCCTCAGGTAAGTTTCTAGGTTGATCTCTGAAAGAAGACAGTATTAAATGACAGATTACTTTCCTATATAGTAAAGAAAGACAACAGCCAAAAGGTCTTCAGTCGCTCAAATAAATAGCATTCAGAGAGGTGGGTGGTGACCTGTATAACTAACTTGTGCTTTGGAGAGTATTCAAGATGTTGGACATAAACCAGTATTTTGAAAGATTGTTTTCCCCATAAAATCTGTATCAAAACTCAAATTATCTACAACATTTATCCCCACAACTGAATTTTAAGATCAGCAGCAAATTCCAATTTAAAGCTACTTTTCTCTGAAATTTTCAATATGGATCTCAAATTTAAAATCTTTAAGTTCCATGTTGACTTTTTTAATACAGATTTATCTCCCATATTGAAGCAGCCATGTCTGTAGTCTGTACTAAACTGTTACATAGCCTATATTGAAGAACGCTCAAAACAAAAACTAGAAAACAAGTTTTGTCACCAACCTGCACATCCCACATACAAGCACTGCTACCAGTGGAGACATACAACTGCCAGGTCTTCAAGCAGCCTCCATAACATTGTAATAACCTAGAGACATAGTGGGGCTTCTTCCCTCCTCCCGTAAGGGACCATTCACAACCACGTTCTCAAGAAAGGCAGGAATAAGAGAGAACAGGAAGTCACCCAACTGACTCAGCACTATGTGTAACCTTCCACTACCCAGCTACTGTAAACTCAGGGAAGAACAGGCTAATCCAACCACAAATGAAGATTAAACTAGAGTTACCAGATGTGTGCATCCCATTCTCAAATGAGAATAAGTCCTCAGCAGTAATTTTGTATTTTTGAGTTTGAAATTTAAATCAACCTTAAAAGTATCAGGGACAACAGTATTCATAATGAAGGGCTGCCTCAGTCTTAATACTTCTAAAATTATTCAAAATAATAGCAATGATAATGTTAAAATCATCCTGAACTTTTTGCCAGCTAATGCAACAGTAGTATATATTTTTCTCATTTATTAGAAAACAAATTTTGGGTTTACATAATTAAGAATTACTGTTATTTTCTGGGACAACTGTGCCAGTTGTGTAATGCAAGTCTAGTGCTCAAGACTTAACCCTATACTAAAAATATAAACAATTCTCTCAGCATACAAAGTAGTTTGGGCACACAGAGAAGTGATTCTGCTGAAATACAATTTCCTTCATAAACTGCAGTTGAATGTGTTTGTTTTATAGGGAGTTCTAAAATGATCTGGAGTTGAAAAGCATTAAACTTGTTTTTTCCCCCCTTTCTGGGCTATGAGCAAAGAAAATTCCAGGAGATGAAATCAGCTAACTCCTAAAACCTTGAAGAAAAGAGGTAGGAGAATATCTCACTGCAGATAGTTCCTGTATTAAGTACTTTTAACATCTGCTTGTTATTCAATCCGATTACTTAAACCAATTTTCATTAAACCAATTAGAAAATGCTGCCTTTAGTAAAATTATTCTTGTGATTTAAAAGGGAGATCTGGTTAAACTCATGATGTGCCAATCTAGCTCAGTATGCTTTAGTGAACAACCCTAACAGACAATTATTACACTGCATACTGTCCAGGGCATTACATTTTGCACAATATTTTTCATACTCAAGAGCTAGTTTTATATTCATTATACAAACCAAATTTTAATTAACGTTATTTTTCTACCAGAAAAACAAACATTTCTGCTTGTTTTTTGAATAGTCTAATGCTTTCTTTCTTTCCAGGAGGATAAACTTAAAAACTGAGCTACTTAACTAAATATAGCTCGAATCAAGAGTATCATCTTTCATGACCTTATCAATATCTCTGTTTTAGAAATCATTAGAAACAACTTGATGAACACATATCATCAAACAAATGCAGTTCCTTCAAAATATCATTTTCACAACACTCTGGAAGAAACGTGAAGTTCAAGGAAAATTCTCATGCAATCATTAGCATCTACATGTGGTGATATAAATTGTGTCATCTAAGAGTATGGAGGAAAACAGGTGAAAAAAAGACTACCCTTTGGTTCTTATCATCAAGGTGCTCTGAATAGTATGTCAGTTATTTACCCAATGCAGATGGAGTGACACACAGGATACTGGGACTGCTTTACAGAGAAGTAAACTATGTTTTTCTACAAAGGGATTCCTCAACCACTAAGTATAAAAATTCCTTTGAGAAATTAAACATCTAAGTAGCAAGCACCTAAAGCAAGGGTTTGAAAACAGCTATAAATGAACAGCCTTGCAAGAGTACTAGTAAGCTAGTATGTTTCAAAACATGTAATAATAAAACTCAAGAAAAACTTAGGAAAAAACTGCCTGGTCACAGTGAAAACAATGAATTTGAGAATTCAATTATTTTCATTTATCTTATCAAGGTGGATAAAACTGAACTCCAAATGAATCTCCAAATATCATTTTGAAATTACATTAATACAACATACTACATTAATATGACCAGATTTTCAGATTACTACACTCTTAAATAACATAACAGAAATAAAAACAAAGTTTACCAAAATCAGTTGAAAAACGAAACTTTCAACATCTAATAAACAATATACTAAAAAAGAAATTAATAGAAATCATAAGATGAGATGTGCATCAGTGGCTAAATTAATCCAGTGGAAGAAAAAAGGAGAGAAGGAAAGAGGCAGGCTTAACTTAAGAAGGGATAGGGACATCAACCAAACTTACTTCCTGTTCATGAGATGTCTGATTAATGAATGCATGCTTTGTGAAATTCATCTCTTTAACGTCTATCTTCCTAACAACATCATATACTTTTCTGACCTTGAACACCTGACTTCTTGGAGTTTTATTTCCATTGTAGCCCATGTCATTTCCATTACTGGGAGAGGATGGGCCAATGCGAAAGACATGGCAAAATATCCTCACGATCCTTAAGAGACTCTTCATTTGAGCTTCATAATTACTTGACAAGCTGGGGGAAAAAATGGAATATTTAAGTTTCTTTTCCTAGATGAAAAAATTTAGTATATTAAGGAGTAAGCAATTTAATGGTAGGATCTGACACATGCTGAAAAAAACCCTAGGCTTTAAACCCTAGTGAATTTTAACTTCCATTTCCTGCACCAGCCCCAAAAGTCAAATAAGCACTACAGTTTTATTAATATGTACTCATAATTTTAGCTAGAATTGAAATAAGAACAGCAAATTCCAGATCTTGCAACACACTTCATTTGGTTTTATGCACATGTACACTTCCTGTGAATCACTGGTAAGTAGTTCCACTTATTACAAGGATCTCAACATATGATATAAACTGGGATATCCAGATGAAAATGTTTTTCAGTCCAGAAAAGACAGCATCCAATGGTAAAAGCATACTGACTAAACAGATATGCTGCCACAGCCCATCCTCACACCTAGCTATTATTCCTAAATTCCAATTAACTACCTCAATCAGACAAGGCATCAGGATGGTAAAGATGCCACTACTTCTACTCAACAGAAACATCACCTTAAAGATACTACACAAAAGCACCACTACGTTATTTATCCAACTTATTAATCCAATATTAAAGGTTTCATATCTTCTTAACTGAACTGGCCAACACTGAACTCTGTACCAATACAGAATGAGCATAGAATGAGATACTCATGAGTTCATGCACAAGCAGAACATTCTCCACCAAATTCAACTTGGTTTTCTTTCCTCAAAACCCGAATTGGGCAATAAGAATTCTTCTGTCTTTTACAAATTTAGAAAGTTTTTGTAGTGAATTCTACTTTTAAATATTATACAAATGAGCACATACCAAATTCTATCCTTAAAGTACTTGCAACTTTTTTATAAGACCAGCATACACCAGAAAACTCGCATCTTAGAAGATGCTGTAAAATTCTGAGACAATTAATAATCTGTTAATTCACAAATCTGAAACATAGCTAGGTGTAACATCTTAGTACCTTTATCATGACCTCACTCCCCCTGTGGCATGGGTTAAAGCAAAACACCTATTTGTTTTCAGCACCACATCTTAACAACTTCATTTTAAAAAGCCACATACTAAGAATTTCACCAAACTAATACACAAAGTAAGACCTGCCTGTCACAACCTAGACTTTAACCAGAGAAGTTTTCCATAAATTGAGATAGGAGAGGAACACAGAGTATGCAGTGCAACAGTAGGAATGTTAAATTCTTAACCAAGTAAAGAAAATCCCCTGGCTAGCAGGCTGCAATCATATTAGTGGAAGCTCTGGGTACAGCCACAAATTAGCATTTGAAAAAAGCCTTCTTAGCTTATATACCAAAAGAACCTATGAATTTAAGAATCTAACTCAAAAAGCCAATTTAAGTACTGGGGGGGGGAAAAAAAAAAACAAAAAAAAAAAAAACACATACAAACATTTCAATTGAAGTTTATCATCCCTCAGCAGCATTTTCCTGGTAAAATTTCAGTTTAAAGCTCCTGGTGTCCACAAAAAGGACCCACATATATAGGAAAACCTTAAAGTTACTAGCATGTTTGTAAGCATTCACCCAGGCTCAATCTGCACCAGCAAGATCAACTCATGTCACACTCCAGTTATGTCTCAGCAGAGGAAATACACGATGAAGGTAACGCCGACTGATCAGGCTCTGGGCCTACTCAGGCAGAAGCCTGGGGGCACTCCTGGCTACCTGCTAGAAGCATTACAAAACACAACTTTAGACATTTTTGTACTAAGCAACAAACTCAACAGCAGTGGGTTGTGGGTTAGCACCCAGGAGACTGTGATGATACCAGCCCAGCCATGTTGCAAGTTTTCATGTACCAAGTGCATTTTACATACTATTGCTCAAGGGAGGAAGGAGAAGAAAGAGGTCCAAGCTCAGAGGGTCTATATTCACCAAGTACTACCATCATGCCAATAATAAAGCAACTGATAAATACTTAGTTGAAGAAGAGATAGAGACCTCTGACAGGAAGCAAGTGGAGAGAGCAGAGACACAGTTTCTGTAAAACTGTATCTTGTAATAATAAATCAATTCCATTCCCCTTATAACATATTACAAAAGTACCACAGAGAACTGGGCCAGCATGAGTCCACAGGACATACTAAGTACAGGCATCTCTGGAAATGCCTGCTCATCCAGTGCAATGAAAATCACCCAACTTGTCTTCAGCCTCTGCTAGTCAACCCACCTGCAGCAGTACAGGAGTATATAGAGTAATATACTGGCTCAAATTCAGAGACACAACAGGCATGCAGATACCATTTCTACAGCCATACTGAGGGAGCACTGCTCAATACAGAGGAGAAAAAAACAGTAATAAATCAAATCTAAACATACAATCAGTTTAGTTTATCTCTGCAGATACTGAAATAGAAATAAATGCTGCTTCATATGACCTAATTCAGCTACTTGAGTTTCTGATAAGGTCCCCATACAAAACAAGTTTGAAACCCTATCCTTCAGAATGATTTTATACTTTATCACAGTACATTTGTGGAAGATCTACTGGCTCTAATGAAGCCTGGAGACAAAAGAAACATGCTACAGGTTAAGCTGAATACACACAAAAGCCAAACAACAGCATAAGTTCTTCAAAAAGTTATCTTCATAGCAACAAAATGTCATTAATATGTCTATGCACTTGAACTCCAAACAATGAGAGTGTTGAACCACTGGAACAGGTTGCCCAGAGAGGTGGTGGATGCTCCACCCCTGGAAACATTCAAAGTCATGTTGGACAGGTCTCTGAGCAGCCTGGTTTAGTTAAAGATGTCCCTGCTTACTGCAGAGGGGCCGGAACTAGATGACTCTTAAAGGTCCCTTCCAACCCAAACTATTGTATGATTTGAGAGTTTGAAATCTTTCACACTTGTTCATCAAGGCAAACAACCATCAGAATAAGAGTGTGATTACTGGTGTCATGAATTTCCTAGCATTGGCTAGGAGTTCTGACCTGCTATCTACAAGCTTTATCCAAATTTAATGTGACTGATGAGGAAGCAAAAAAAGGCACCTAGAACTAAGAGTTTATTCTTTAACTGATGGGTTCCTTGCACCCAGCCCCAGCTGAAAAGCAGCATTCAAAACATTATTCCTGTACAACCTAGAGGCTGACAGGCCTCTCTGGTTTCTCTTAAACCTCTTTTCCAAAATGCCATCTAGAATACATTAGTAAGGAAATTCCACTCATGCTTGCAGGCTCTTAGCCTGTTTCAGGAAAGATCTTCCTAGCTTCCAGTAAAGCATAAAGGTTTGAACAAATTCTGCTAGCTTTTGAAAAAAGTAATGTTACTGGTGTTCCAATAGATTACAGATGAGGCGTTTTGCACAAACTTCCTCAAACTAATGCCACAACTAGGAAAGCGTATCAGGAAAATATGCTTGCCTGTTCTATATGTTTCCTCAAGTAACTGCTTCTTGCACTGCTGGGACAGCAGACTGGTAGATTAAATTTTTGGTGTTATATATATTAGTCGCCATGCAAAGAAATCAGAGACAGCAAACATGAGATAAGTGTCTGAAGTAAGAAAATTCTCCTCAAACATGCTAAGGAACCATGTAGAAAAGTAAAGATAGAGAAGAGAAAAAGGAGAGGGGAATAAATGAGAATGCTTAGAATGCTTAATAGTTGGCTAAAAGGCTTCCCTTCCAAGAGCTGACATAGCCAAACTAACCAAACAAAAAATACACTTCTCTGCCACTCAGACTTTTAGGCACCAACAGCAATACAAGGACACCAACTTTCTCTCCTGAAGTCCTCGTGAAGACTGTGATCTAAATGGGCATTGTCATACAGAAACAGATTCGAGACCCACCTACTCCAGCAGGTGCCCAGGGTCAGATAATTTAGATTACTGAAACCACTAAGCAGCGCTAACTACCAGGTAGCTTATCATTTTCTCACACTTACCTAAGCAGTTTGTGACCATTTGTTGTAGCAACTTCAGCAAGGCTTGTTAGGATTTTAAGATACTGGCTTTCACTCTGCTGAGACAGATGTTCCAGAACTTGCCGCAACTGATACAGTAAAACAAAAGAAATTGCAGTGTCATGGAGCATCAAGATCAACAATTTAGAACATTATCACCCAAGCATCAATATCTAGCAATAGTAATATACATCTACATTGTCCAATGTCTAATCTAAGCTCAGTTAATGTTTCATTACCATTTACAAAGATTACTGAAAAGGTGCACGTTACAGTGTCAATTTGCATACTACAGGATATACAGTATTATAGAATGCTTAGCCATGTTTTAATTTCTAAAAATAAATCACTTTCATCTGAAAAATTAGTGGGATACACTTTCAATGTCTGAAAGCTAAGAGCATATTTTGAGTTTTGTAATTCATAGTTTATCTGCCCAGTTCACTCCTCAGTTTATGACAGTGTAAATGAATCCTGGATTCTAGAGTTTTCTCACTACCTTCATTTTTGCTCAAGACACCAAATGTCCTTCTTTGGATAAGAATTCATACCCCGATAATTAAAACTTGTGATGATTGCCCTCTTCTCAAAATTGTCCTTTTTCTTGCTAGTACCACCACTTGGCTTGCAAAGATTGTGTTGCAAGTGTCCAGACACTGCCCTGTCTTCAGTTCCTTTGTTTTGCACTTTTCTATGGCCTAGGCTATTTTTCTTTCAGATAAACCAGCTCTTCAGTAGCACTACTCTTCATATATTCCTATTATATCCTCATTTACACTCCCCTCCTCTCTCACACCCAGGAAGTTTAGTAACCCTTCTTACCTCCTCCTGTAGAAGGGTGGAATGAAAAGGAATCTCATGAAGGTCATCTAGCCCAACAGTCTGCCCCAAGGCAGGAGCACTCCTATCTGCAATCCTAACTGGCTTATCCATTTTTGCCTGGCTGGTTTTAGGATGTCTTTTACTCTGGAAGCCCTGTAGTTTCACAACTAATCTCTTTAACACTTAATTGTCCTTGACTATATGAAAAGTTTTGCTCAAGCCTCAGTGGAATCTCTAGCTACAAATGGCTAAGGCAGTATCTTTCTCCCTGCAGTCCATCAATAAGTTTTTCCATTTTGTCAAGAACATTTAAAATGCGAATCCTGACTTCTCACATCCAGTCTCTTCACTTCACTTTCAGATACTAAGAATTGGTCATTATCCAGGACTCAGGACAGAACAGCTCAAAGAAACTTGGCCAAAGAAAGCCACATTTAAAAGATGCTTTCATTTTAGCAGTGAAGCATAACTATACCATGTATTATCTAATATATTTTGCATACCCTCTCATTCAGGTCTTGTTTTTACACATGGGACCATTACTCAGACAGATGAAATTTGGTTTTCCTTGTATTTTGTCTTCACTTCTACACTCTGCCAATTATCTTTCTGTAGAAAGTATTTTTGTTCCACAGTTGTAATTCTTTAACTTTCCCTTTTATCTGAAATCATTTACATTGTCCACCCCCATGCTTCTTCACTTTGAGAATTCTCACCTGTCATTTTACTTTGTAAAACCCAAGCCTACCTCAGAAACTTATATACTAGAAACTATACAGACTTATAACTACTCAGTCTTGTAGCAGAAGTAATGAGATTACAGAGAACAATAAAAACTTCAAAAATCTAGCAAACCAAGTTCAGTGAAGTGGCAGCCAATACTTTAATAGATTATTTTTTTTTTTTTTACAGTCTGTAAATTTGTGTGCAGTGATTTTCAGGCAAACAATATATTAAAACGCCACAGCTATCTAGATTTGGAAGGGGAAAAAAGCACCCTACACTTCCTTCCCCCTACACAATCAAGAAA
>NW_008580888.1:0-15390 GCF_000691845.1 Merops nubicus | reverse complement strand
CTAGCTTTTTCTTTGCTTTAGATTGTTCAGTTCCTTTTTTCAGTGGTTCTTCTCTGTATGTTGTGATTTTAATTTATTGTGGGGCAGTGCAGTTTTATCTACAGCAATAATAACCAAATGGAATTGTGGCTGCAATCTTCTACACTCTTAACTGTACAAAGCAACTTCAAACAGATAAACGCTCACACTCCACATGTTCAAGTTCATTTCAGATGATTCAAGCCTCAAGACACATCCTAGAATGGGTATCTACAGATAACCACTACATGAAAGAAAACAGGCCTCATTACACACAAGGTGATTGTGTATATAGAATGCTCTACCAGCAGCTTTGTACTGAAGCCTGCAACAAGTCTGATCTTTCAGTTCTTACATTGTCTACATCACTTTGCCAAATATGCAAAGTGAGACACTAAATGAAAATATAAATTCTTTTCATGGGAGAAAGAATCACATATAGCGATCAACTCCCATGACACTAGGAGTCAACTACTGGTAGTGTCTTCTAACCAGGACACTTATATTAAGCAATCAGATCTCCATCACACAGACAGATCAGTAACTACAGAACACTTAACACTGTATTACCATGTTTTCCCTTAGATCTTCATTCTGTGTCATTTGAATTATTGTCTGAAAGAGTCGAGGATGATACTGTATTAAGACTTCACAAGTCTCTCCGTAACCACCCTAAAAAGAAATAGTTCAAAAATTATTAACTAAACCTTGGAATTGGGGTTTATTCTATTATAGATATTAAAACCTAATGACAATTACATTTTTTTTTTAAATTCTGAATGGAGAAATCCAATCCTAAAATAAACTGAAATTCACTAATGTATCAAAGTTAGATATCACAATGCTTTTGGGAGAAGACAGAATCAAATTTTTTCAGTATATCAGCTCACATATATCCATGCTCGCTCTTCTGGTTTTTTGAAACACTTTACTACACAGAAAGCAAATTACATTTGAACAACACTTTACCTACCAATTTACAAGAGATTAAAAACAGTGTAGTATTTAGCTTCTCTTTTCACTGTTTATGCATGACACATCTACGTATTTACATCCAGGATCTAATCCTTCAAAACAATTATTTTTCTAAAGGTTTATAAGACACAAATCTGACTTCTTAATGGAAGAAACAGGATAAACCCATGAAAGGGTTATTTAACTTTAAAAATCAATACACAAGTACAATTCCACTTGTGCCTTAGATCAACAGCTCACACTAACTTAACAACCTTTTGAGAAAAATTTTTGGAAAGAACAGAACTTGAATTTATGGTTTATTTGTATCAGCTCTTATTTAACACAGTTGTATTTTTATGCAGGCACCTAACACCTAAATACAAATGAAATTCAACACAGGAAAGATGACCATGTAACGTTTTAAGTGCAGCAGCTCCAGAGGATCCTTCTCTTCACATAACAGTTTGTGACTCACTTCAGTAATAACACATTCATTTAATTGTTCCTGGTGCCAAGAAATTAAGTATCAAAATTAAAAACACCCAGAATCCACAAGAAATTATTAACTCAATTCTTCAAAATAGAAATATCACATTGGCAAGAAGTATACAAATCTATAATTTCATTATTCTAAAAATATTTATCTACTTTGAAAAGCAAACCCGTAAGCAAAGAATAAAATCCTTGATGCAAAACAAAAGCAAACATTTTTTTTTCTCCTTTTTTGCTTACTGAAACCACTAAGATCATCACTACAAAACAGCAAACACCAGATGTCACTACTCACTCTAAAAAAGTTGACAGAACTCTGATGTAAAAAGTGGTGCCATAGGAATTGTAAAACTGGAGACTGAAGTAGACACTTGAAACACTAATCATAAGAACTAAAAACAGTGCCATTAAGTACACACTGACATACTGTCTTAAAAGTCTGTGGCTGCAGAAAGCCTCAAAACTCACTAGACTTCTTGTGGGTTTATGGTAATGCTAAGTCATTCTGCCACAATAAAGAAAAAATGTCTAACTCTGTGTTAGACACAGCTGAGTCGGTAGTGAGACAGTACGGTGAGCTAGCACTTCTGAGCAACCAGAGCTGAGGATCTATTAGGATTTCTTGTATCTGAAAAGAAAGGCTGCAACTAACCTAACTTGATCAAGACCTTCCAAAGCTAAGTCTATGAAATATATTTTTTTCCACAACAAAGCGTTCAAAAAAAATATCCCATAGTTCCTGCAGACAGCAGCCTGTACCACATACACACAGTGATTTCAGCTGCAGGTCTTCGGCACATGAGGAATCTTCGGAAATTAAGTAACCTGAGATTATTTTAATCTGCTAGTACAGCAAAAGATATGAACATTTCAACTTCATCCTGCCAAACCAATGACAAGCATCAAGCTAATGTGACGTCAACTAAGTGCAGTGATATTTTGTAAGCCTTCAGTTTAGTTTTATAGTCTGCTGATTAACAGCAACAGTTCAAAAGCTTCCATTCATTACGTACGACTTACACACTGACCTTAAACTGATCCTACAGAAAAATGTATAAATGCTCACAAATCAAGAAAAGACACCCTAGCAAGCAGTACAAACAATATTTGGTATCGAATAAGAAAGACTGTGTTTTGCACAGTAGCTGAAAAAGCTTAAGACTTCTGTTCTTCATCCAGATAGCGTATTTGGCATGCCTTTGAAAAGTAAGAGTCAGCACCATGTAAGTTTTTGTTTTTATTAGTAACATCTCTTCAAGAGAAAAGAAAAACTGTTAGTTGATATTAAAAACTGAGAAAAATCACTCCTTTCTGCATGCTTCTACCTCTTACCTGTTAAGTGCCTATACAGAATATATTGCCATTATAACAAGGAATCCTAAACATTCAAATCAAATGAAGTTCTGCAAACTCATTGTTTCCCCAGTCTTGCAAAGTCTTTAAAGATGTTTAAGACTTTAAACTGGGAACCTGTCTGTAGGATCAATTTAATTGCAAAAATATTATTTTTGCATTTCTGTTTTGCAAAAGGACTACCATCTTTCATAAGCCTTAAAAATAAAAAAGATAATGCTGATCTGGTGGTACTGTAGTTAGTGACAGACGTTCACATAAAAAGAGTTGCTAACTCAATACCTGTACACAGAGATCCAGCGGAGTGATACCATTTTTGTCTGGTAAATATTTGGCTCCTCTCATCAAAAGAATTTGTGCAGTGTCTCTCTGACCATGGCTATTCAAAAGTAGAGAAAAAAGAAAGTTAATGCAGCCTTTACACTGAGTGATAACTCTGACTTCAATGCATTTTACAAACAAAACCAACATAAGCAAGGAGAAGACAAATGGTTACGGTATGAAACTAGTGCAGAAACACAAGGTGGAAGATAATGCCAGTTATACTCTTCTACCACCTTTCAAGGCCACTGCAGAAGCACAATGTAAAATTAGTTATGGCCTAGATACCAAGTATGCAAGGTATGGCTTAGGTATCAAGTCAGAGTCACCCTCATCATTCAGAAATGACTGATCTTAGTCTAGCCTCATAAGTGTGCACAAGATGCATTTCCTGAAACAAAAGAGCTTTTTCTCAATGCACACCTTAATTTACTCCACAGAGAAAGTTTTATTCACCGAGTTCTTTTGCTCACTCCTACCAGAATTGTGGAAAACAAACAAACAAGTGCAAATCTAGTTGCACGTTAACCATCAGTGAAACATTTGCAATTTCTTTTTGATAAAATATCCTTTTTACAAGAGTTTAATACATCTTTCTTGGCTCAGATTTCTTTACAGCCAATGCATGTGAATGTTTTGCCTAGCATTTAAATGTGAAGAGTGATGAGTTTTACTTTTCCTTTCAGAGTCTTTCACAGTCTCACTCATCTATTTATAAATTCTGTAGGACAGTTGTTTCCTGGAGTTAAGAACTTCACAAACAACTACTCCAATAGGCCATCACTGCCTAGAAAAAAATAAGACCAAAGATTATTTATACCCCTGAAAACCTAGAGTATACACTTTCCAAAACCCTTTCTTCTGAAGAAAGTGAGAAACTGGGTACCAGTGATTAGATGTTGACCTCATTAAAACCATACTGAAAGACTACTTGACTATACAGACAAATATAATACAGAAGTATCTAAAGGGTGAAAGACTGATACAAAAGACATTGCAATTAAGGTTACAGACAGAAGTTTTTCAAAGAAGTTTCCAATTGCAACCTAGTTTTCAGGGCATCCTTTACACCAATGTATACAAGTATTTGCCGTCCTGGAACAGACCGAGGCTGCCTGCACTAACAGTTCAGTAAGGGCACATGAAAAGTGACAACAGCTGAGGGGCAAGAGAGAGAGCCTCACTAGTCTCTCAACAGTTCTCAGCTCTGTTCTCCTCATTCATGTCCTTCCATTTCACGAAACCTACAGGTAAATCTAATGTACTGGACTTTGGCCCAGTGCAAACAAACATTCACAGACAGCTACCAGATTTCAGAAAGGAGCAGAGACTAACAATCTACTTGAAGTACCTCTTCACTGTAATTCTCTAGACTAAGTTTAAAACTGACCCGTTTTAAAAATACAGGTTTCAGAGTCAGACTTTGAGCACTGATACCCTTTCTCCAGCCATCACCAGTCACTGCTACCACATCCTGCTCTCCCTGTCATCAGGGACCTTTCTTCCCAGGTGGCAGCAGGAAAACTGGCACTTGGGGCAAGGAGACACTAACTTCCCCTACACACTTTGACCATTCCACCCTGACAGCTGCTTCAATTGCTGATTTCTAAAAGGACATCACCACAGTAGTTGCAACACACTCCCTTCTCATGAAAAGCCTCCACACTGAGGCAAGTTGCTTACTTCTTTCAACATGGATGCCAATACCAGTCCCTAAATCAGCTCCAAGGCATTCAACTAGGTAGCAGCTTTTATCTTCCATCTCCCTTCTCAGTTGCCAAGAGTCACCATACGCTAGCTAGCTCCAGAGCTCAGGGCTCCCACAGCTTAACTCTGGTCAGGCCACCAGGTCAGTTCGTTTCTCCTTTTGTTTGTATTAACATATAATCATAGGTGAGCTATTTAATCTGTAACCAAAGCACAGGGATTATAAAATTTTAAATATTCTACTACATAGCAGAAATACTCCAACTGAAATAGAAGGTCATTTATAGGATGTAATCAGTTTTGAAATAAAACTAAATTGTGAAGAAAACAGAACTAAACTAATCAAAGCAACAATATAATTTCAACTCAATGTTGAAACTTACAGGCTTATATGCAATATTTCCTGTACACTGTAATATCATAGTGTACATTAAAGAATAGTCAAACCTGCCTTATAAAAGGCTACATTTTTATTTTACTTAAAATAATCCAAGTTGGTAGATCTCATTTTTTCAGTCATTGATGACTCATGCTAGAACGTGCACAGCTGTTTAACATATCTGCTAGAAAGAGGTATATAAGCCTGTAGCACTAAGACAAGTATTTAGATGAAACGCTAATCTACCTTTAAACATGAGGCCAGAATAAATACCAGTCAGCTTTTGTTTCCTAAATTGTGTGTTTTCTAGTCATCGCTATTGCACAAGGGCAAAAAAAAAGCCACCACAACTATTCCACTTTTAGCATAGCATTGAAAAATTAAGCATATATAACCTGCAAGCAAAATAGAGGGGAGTTGCCCCTGACACATTGGGCCTGTTTATATCCGCACCGCTGTCCAGCAGACACTGCACCGTCTGGAAGAGAAGAAAACACCAGCATTAGAAAAAGAGCAACACAAAAGTCTATTTATTGCCTTGCAACCATCTAGTGTCACGCATGTCTAACTACAGCGAAGGACTTAATTTTCTAGAAATCAAAGTTCCTAAACACTATATGGAAAATCATGGCTGTCAGAGCTCATAAAGCTTCATTTGAACTCCCCATTTTAATAACAATGCCTTTTACTGAACTTCAGCTAATCCCAAAGACCCCTGAACTACAAATCTTTTTAAAAGGAAAACAACATTTTTTAGAGAAGCAAACCTCAAGTTAGTGACAGCCATAAACAGCCTTAACACATGCTGAAGTTTTAAACACAATAGAAGAAATAAGCAAATCAAAACATTGAGAAAATTCTCAAACAACTTTTGTTATATTCCTGTTGCATAAAGTAGGTAAGTCTACAGATAACAGCATCTCAGAATTTGGTCTTCCAAACTCAAGCTCTGTTACCAACAGAGAGGACTGTGGTGAAAGATATTTATTTATTTATTTAGCAACAGTAAATAGTCCTGGAGACAACCCATAAATGCTACACAACTATAACGCAGTTCAAGACAAGCATCCAGACCTCTACTCTGAGAAAAATTAGTCAGCCCTATTGCAAGGCCAGGTCTAAAAATTATCCACACGGATCAATAAGAGTCAACATGAACTTGTTTACTACTAATGTTAACTATCTAACTGAGCCAACATCAGGTTTATTTTTTATTCACAATAAATTAAGATTATTTTAGATGTCAAAAGCACATAACAGCTGGTACAATCACAATTCAAATATTCTAAAAAGGAAGAACGTTTTCAAATGCTTAACATTACATCAAAATCCACAATCATCAAGGCAATAATAGTACCACAGAACAGCTGAATAGTGGACAGGATATCACTTAAACTCCCATAAACACAGCAGTCAATCACCTCCACAAGAATAAATTAGTTGTTCCCATGGAATTGTAAGCAGTCAACACTAAGACAAACAACAGTTCCCCCAATCAGTATCATGTGCATGACTAGTCTGAAGTTTATAAAAAAACCAAACACCACCACTGTGGCTTTATCCAAATCCAATGCATTAATAAGATTTTGAAACTTACTGTCTTGTGTCCATTCTGACAAGCGACATGAAGGGCTGTCTGACCCATTGCATCTTCAACATCTACATTGCTGACATGCTGAACAAGATCATGAAGCAATTCTGTTCGTCCATTAACAGCCAACCAATGAATCTAAGTACAAAAGATGATACACAATTTACCTTTAGCAATGACATAGGTATTTCATAAACATGATTTTAAACCTGATTTTATTGCTGCCAACATTTTCTCTGCAAGAAGCTTTGAACACTATCATACACTCCGGAATTTTGATCACATCTTTTGATTCTTAAGGGCACCAGAGAGACAGCAGCTTTGTTTACATGTAAGACAGCAGAAGGTTAAGAAATTAGAATCTTCAAATTCTTCATTTGTTTTAAGAGCACCACGATAATCAACAGCACTTACTGCAGTCAAGCCTTCATTATTACAAATGTTGACATCTGCACTGTATTCCAGCAGCTTGCTCATACATTTCTTCTGGCTATAAACAAAAGAATACATTAAAACCCAGCCAGGGAAAAGCATTTATGAAGACCAAATATCTCCTTAGAGCTCCACTCACTCTGATTCATTATTGTCCAAATGACAGCAGGCAGTTTTACTTTATAAAGAGTATGGTACTGAGCATGTGAAACAGACGTGACCACCAGTAGCACCAGAGACACAGAGCACTGGTGTCTATCCTATGACAGCACAGGGCTAAAGACATTTGCACAGCTCAGTGTTTTTGTGGAAAACGCAGCACTACCTCACCACCACTCAGCTTCAGCTCAATGTGAACTACTCTCTCAAGACAATAAGCTAGACTTCAGCTAATGGAAATCCATGAAGTTCCTCATCATCTCTACACTTCAGTGATCACATTAAGTAATGATTTAGTCATGTACTCTAAATGAGACACTCATTGTAACACTTTGTAAATCTTTGGAAAGTAAAACAAGGGTCTTATGAAAGTAGGGGTGTTTCCTACCTCATGTTTTGTCTGGTCTTTCAACGCTCTCTAATGCTTTAAGTGCTTTACCCTTAAGAGTTTATTCTTCCTTTTCACTTGGTACCATTCTCATGCCACCTTTCCATTTAATTATCTGCTACGTGTGCTTCTGCATTTCATCATGTACTACCTGGCTGCTCCTTTCTCCTACAAAGACTCCTCCCACGTACCTAAAAGCCACTAAACATCACCACCTCCTCATTTGCAGTAGCAGACATGATACAATTCAGTTACTGTAACAGATACATGCTCTAAAAAGAAAAAGACCTTACTATTTTCAGTTGGGTGTTTCCACATGCTACAATTCAAGAAATATGATCATACAAGATCTCAAAAAGGCACTTGCTCACTGTTCTGTTTTGGTTCCCATTCTCCCCAAGTAATGAGCAAGTGAACTTTGTATTCCTTTCCTTGTGGTAAAAATTTCCTTGGAGCCACTACCTGAGAAAAATCTGACATCCTCAAGCCCTTCCAAACTCTCCAGTGTTCTCTTCGAAATCTTTTCTCACTTAACTAACTGGAAGGTGAACGCATCCCTTGGTACATCCCTGTTGTAAGAATCTTTAAGCTCCTGCTTAACAGAAAACACTAAAATGACTGGCACTGAACTTGGCATTTCAGGCTGAACTTCCTATTTATAAAGAATTACATTCTGAATAGTCAGCTATAGATTTTAACCAGCACGTTCCCTGTAAGTGTGCCATCTCTGTTTTCAAAAGTGAAACTCAAAGTACTTAATTTGAACTATGCAAAAATATTACAGAATGTATCAGCTCAAGAGCATTATGCACAAAACCTTCTAAAGAGTTTTTAAAGAGGTTTTTTCTTACCCATTCCTTGCTGCTAAATGGAGAGGTGTGCATCCTGAAATGTCCTGATAGTTTGGATTTGCTCCTTTTTTTAATAACAGAACAAGGCATTCAACTGATCCACAGCTAAGAACAAAATAAGGAAGGGAAAAACTGTAAAATGGGTATTTACAAACCAGATCTATACCAATGTAAAGACAACAGCAATACTAGGTACAGATTACATTAATTAGAAAATCTTTACACAAAACCATTTTTACACCGTCATAGTTCAAATTACACAAAGCTAAAGACATGTAAACACAGTGAGAACTGAGTGATCACAACTTGCACTACTGAACAGATGCCAGTCTCCTACCTGATTTTAGTGACTTTAAAACCCAACAGTGAACCTTTAAGACTGCCACTTGTTTAAAATGTAAACTGTTTAAAACACTTTGCTTGCTATTTCCTCTCTCCTCCTTCACCTTTAATCTATTCACAGGACTGGAGTTTCCATTAAATAAAAAATTCAATAGAATTCTTTTGTTAGACTTAAGCACCTGGAAGTTACGTTTAAAAGTTTAAATATCAGAAAAATTGTAAAACTCATACAAATGTCTTTGCTGTTTGTTTTGAACCTATAACTCCCTTTTACTTTCCATACTATAGCTGATCTTCAGGATAAACATTGTCACCAAGAACACAAACTTTGCATCATATGTTTATCTTACTACTGAACTTGATAAGAGAAGAGCTGATTGGAGGGATAAAAATACTGTATTTTTATACCAACACAACCAGCTCACCCCTTGTCACTCATCTTCTCAATGACAGAACCACTACACAACCACCCAAAGAAACTGAAGTTCAGCTGTACAGTAAATTGTGAAACCAGCACCTTGATGACCTCTTAAACACCCAACTACATAACATATAAAATAATCCAGACACAAAGTGTAACTCAATTTCTTGGGGTTTATGATCAGTAAGTACAGCTTTTCAAAGACATGTCTAAGATGTATGTTAAAAATTTGCTTGTAGAATTTTACATACTTTCTTAAGTATATTTTATATAAGCAGCACGTAATTCTGAGATAGAATGTTTGGGAACCAGATACTTCAACAGTCTGCTTCAAAAGCTGGAAATTCCACCTTTACTGTGCCCAGATACCTGCTATTTATATGCTATACTACTTATTTTTATTTGTATTTTTTTAAGACTTTAAAAGTAAGAACTTTCAAAATATTTAAAAATGGACCAAAATATAGAGCATTCATTCATTAGTTTAAAGTTTAATTTCCTGAAAGGCCATTTCAAAAAACATCTGGTGCATTTCTATTAAGGTTATGTTAATCCCTCTGTTTCTTGGCAATATAGACTCATCCCCATTGAAGAGCTACATAAACAATTCATCTAAGTCACAGATTTGAAATTTGCACTTAAGTCCTTTATCCAGGATGCAAAGATTTACTAGAAGTGAGCAACCAAGTTACATTCCCTTCAGTTATGGTTGCATGACGTACTCTGGAACAACAGCTTCCAAATGAACATAGAATTACAGACAATTTGGGTCGGAAGGGACCTCTAAACGTCATCTAGTTCCAACCCCCCTGCAGTAAGCAGGGACATCCTTAACTAGATCTGGTTGCTCACAGCCCCATCCAACCTGACCTTGAATGTATCCAGGGATGAGGCATCCACTGCCTCTCTGGGCAAACTGTTCCAGTGTTTCACCACCCTCACTGTAAAAAATGTCTTCCTTATATCTACTATCTTTTAGTTTAAAAACATTACCCCTTGTCCTGTCACAACAGGCCCTGCCAAAAAACTGTCCCCATCTCTCTTATAGGCCCCCTTTAAGTACTAAAAAGCCACAATAAGGTCTCCCCAGAGTCTTCTCCAGGCTGCAGAACCCCAACTCTCTCAACCTTTCCACACAGGAGAGATGCTCCAGCACTCTGATGATTTTTGTGGCCCTACTCTGGACCCACTCTAACAGGTCTTTCTCATGCCGAGGACTCCAGAGCTGGGCAGAGTACTCCAGGTGAGGTCTCAACAGAGCAGTGACTCCCACCGTTTCACAACACCTCAAAAACAAGCAGTGCCTGCAGATGACATTTCTCTCAATCTACAAAGGCAAGAGAGAACCAGCTATACATGATACATGTAACAGCTGCATTTCTTCACAGACTGAGATTTCACAGAAATTAAAACAGTATCCACCATGTCATCCTTCAATAGAATGTGAAAAGCCATTTGATATCATGTGTAAAATCTGCCCTCTCACTGAGGCAGGCAGACTGCTAAAAGAACAAGTGAAATACAAAAAGGAAGTGTAAAAACAAAACGTTAACTGATACTATGTAGTTTTCCAGCTTACATTGATGCCTTAGATTTGTGGTAATACTTTCATTGTTAACTTCTGGACTGGACTCAAGTAAGTCTTACTTTGCTGCAATATGAAGCAAACTTCTCTTGACACGTCCAAATGCATAATTCACTTCAAATTTTGAATTTGATAGCAGCTCTGAGACAGATCTTCAAATAGAAACATAATTTTAATTAAAAAATAACTCACAACATCCAAGCAAATACATACTCAAAGCTACAACCCAGTTACAAAAAAAAAAAATGCTTTTTTTCTTATCCCAGGACAATTTTCTCTATGTGCACCAACAGAGTAAGTCCCAGTTCCCATCTATGACGTAAAATAAGACAGGTGTCTCAGGTAAGAATATGCTGGGATGCACACAGTCAGTGACTAACTTCAGCTACACAAGATATCTCATCAATTCAGAAGCAGAACTCCTGAGAGTGCTCTAGCAGCTACAACTCTGGCAAACATGCTGTTTTTTCAAACCTTTAAAAAAAAAAATTAAAGAAGCTCTCACCTGTGCTGGTCAGCCATGACCATCGGCATCAGTGTATAGACAGCAGTTTCATTATCTGTGAAGAAATTAAATTACTCCATTGTCATAAAGAAATCTATTCTGTAGACTAAATTCATCTAGCAACTCCTATTTACCTTTTGAGGTGTCTACTGTTCAATAGAGCATTCTTTTTATACAAGTTCTACAAGTCTGAAGTTTCATTATAAAGAAAAAGCCACCATAGATGGTTAGAAGAGGTAGTTAACAGGATGGAAATTTCATGTATTGCAATGTGGCTTTTTTTCTTATACAAAGTGATAATTATAGAATTTTCAATGAAGCTTCAGTTTCTTTAAATTAACAATGCTGTTAATTAAGTCAAAGTATTTAGGAAATGTGCATTAACAAAAATAAAAAAGTATTTTATTTTAAAAAGAAAGAAACTTCCTGTGTTCCAAGGTGACTTTCATAGTCCTGATACCTGCGAGTTTGAAAAACTGATTTCTTTAAATAGTTACTCCAAAACCATTTTTGTCTCTGAACTTGAATGTCTAGAAATAAAATGAAATTTATTGCATTCAATCAGGTTCATATTCCATGTTTGACACTTTCTGAGAACTCAGGTATATGGTTCCAGGATACGGAAATACAAGACTATTCTCGTAAAACTTATTTTGAACTTTCTTCACCATCATCTTAATTTATCTAAATGCCAAAGTTACAAAGCAAGGAAGAACTAAAGCAGACCCAAACAAGTATAGCTTCTCACATCTTCCACACACTATGCTTGTATATGTTCACTGCTTCCACCAGATAGCAAGCTGACATTCACCAAATATTAAACAAAGAACTCTTCAGAGTTATCAAGTGGAGTCGGAGAAACCCTTATCATGGTGTAGCTACGCTATTTGGTTTTATCCTTCTACAGTACTCCAAGATTAGTGCTGCTACCCACTATTTGAAGCAGCCTGTCTGTAGCTAACAGAAGAAAGTGGCAATGCTAATCTAATATTACCTTTGGACACTGAAAAAAAAAAAAAGATTTCATAATCAAATTCTAATCACATTACTTCTGCTATTTATAAAAATAAAATTAAAAACTAAAACCAATGTTGCTCACAGTGAACTTGTATTGGATGAGACACAAGCCTCTCAAAAACACCAAAAGATGTTTCAAATCTGCAGAGAGTCATTCTAACCAAGTTCAAGGGTTTGAACAGTCTAGAGATGGTTCCTTACAGCCGAGCTCTGTGAGCATCAGCTAACTCCATCCCCAACAGGCACCACACACAGCATGACTGTTGGGGTGGGGGGACACAAGCCAGAAGGGAGGGGATGTGTGGAGGGAGAGTCCTGGAAATAAAAGTAAATGGATGCTAAATAAAGATATCAACTGTGGAAAAGACTTGCTCACTTTTTAAAAATGTATCTGTGATTAGCTCCCAGTATATATAAATGGAAACAAATTTCTTGCTTTAGCTCCATTCCAGGGATCTCTTGGCAGGAAGATACAGCTCTCCAAATGAAACAAAAACCAAAACTTGACAACATCAATTAAACCTAAGCATGACATCTTTATGTTTTTCCACAATCACATCCTATCAAAGAGAGGAGGCAAAAAAAAAAAGCTTTATATATACCAGCACACTCCACTGAAATGGTTAATACTGATCCTAGTTAAACTATAATGCAAATACAGTGATATTAAAAAAGACAATAGTTAAATGTGAGTGTAGCTGGGTCATAAAAGCTGTTCATGACCTATCTACAGAACGTAAGCCCTTTATTATGCTATAACCAGGATCTACAAGGTGGAGTAGATGCAGATTTTTCCCAGAGTTTTTCTGTACAGAAGTTATTAAAAGGGTGTGGGACTAAGGTGCTTTTGTGCCTGTTTTTGATAAATACTATCACTATTCATAAACAAACTCCTATCAACTTAAAGTACATGACACCAGGGAAAGAAAAATCATTACGTGCACTTACAGAACTTGTTACCTAACTTGCTTGCATTTCAAGTCATGAATATCTAAAGACAAAAAAATGCATCCAAAAATGCAGAATCAGAGCCAAAAAAAGCACCTAAAACCTAGCTTGGAACTGCAATGTCTAGTTTACAGGCACTGAGCCTTAACAGTAGAATCCAGAAATTTGTGTCAAGCTTTTAAGTGCCCAGAAAATGCCTGCTGAAGGACACTTCAGAAGAGTGATGATAAAAAAACACAACACTATTTCCTATTGGCAAGATCAACTCGGTGTATTCACTGACACTGAAATCAGGTGCTTGCTTAAAAAAAAAAAAAAAAAAAACTTAAAATTCATCATCTAGAATACTGCCCTGACAAGATACACTTATTGTTTTTTTTTTAAGAGATATTGGCTTGAATTTGGCAGAACTCACAATCTTGAAGAAGCCTCAGCACCATCCATATAGTACCCTACTGGCTACAGCACATGCAAGAGAAGTTCAGTAACTGGATTAGTGCCTTCTACAGCATGAGGAACATATATTTCCATTTCCTAAGAGAGTACTGTAACTCTTAGGTTAAGGATGGAGAGCTGAACCATGTATCTTTCAAATTAAAGCTAGGTAAATTCAAGACACAGCACACCAGAAGCCACCAAACTGCATGCCATACTTGACTGGGAGTGTTATTTTCTAAGCTGATCCTGTCAGTACATGTTCAGAGCAAAACACTAGAACCAAAACCTGCTACTCAAGGAGACTTTGGGCAAGCCTGCATGAACACCAAGGTGAAGAAAGACAATGGGTAATGAGCTAAGATGTACCCAAAGTTAGATGACCACTGAATGGTAGTTTTCTTGGAATGTGATTTGAGACTTCAGTGTCTGAAGTCCATTTATCACCTTATTTCAGCCTGGCTGCAATTTGTTTCTTAAAGAACACATACTTCTTAAAGAATATATAGAGTTGAGTAGTTCTCAGAGAATATTTAGGATTAGAGATATATAGGATTGGCAAACCTGCACTACAGGGCAAGAGAAGTACTTGTTCCAGAGGTCATATGGTTTGCATTTACACTACCAGACACAATTACCTCTGAGGTACAAGACCAGAATGCCCAAGATAGGAAGAAAACAACTGAACCCCAATTCAGAATGAATCTGCCTACACTAGTGGTGAAGTAAATTTAAAGCAGCTCCAACTGCCATATGTTGTGTTAGACATTATTCATATTACCATCACCAAATAGCTAAACTGGTGCTACTACATTATTTCTGTAAATCTGAGCTTACATTAGCAGTATTGCATCAGTTTTTATGCAGCCATTCAAGGGCTTACACAAAGCAGCAAAATCCATCTGAAACCCATCTATCAGTTTTGTAGAATTTAAGAGCAACGGCAGTGGCAGACACTGAAATTGTTGGTGAGTGACAATAAGGAAAGGGTGTAGCTGCTCGGCATAGGACGAAGTCCAGATGCAGCAGCCAGGAAGTCCATACATACAGAACACAGAACATTGCTCCTGAAATCTGGCAGACAGCAAAAAGACTCATCCCTAAAAATCAACCATGAAGGAAGTACGACAACACATGACTCACAGCAAAAACTTTTGCATATCCTAAAGCTTTTGCAGAGTAGTTCTCCCAGAAGTTGGACCTGGCTGGAACACTAAACTATCTGCCATAAGAGCCTGAAGCTGTGTTTTCAAATCCATCTGGACATCGGGTGGCTAGCACTCATCTGAAGTAGTTTGGAACGAAAAAAAACCCTAAGCTGTGACCAGTGACAGTTAGTCATAACACCTTCTCAAACAAAACTCAGCATTATAACAACAGCAAAGCCCACAAAGATTCGTCATCCCCCGCGTGCCACCACCGAAGCACCTAAGGAAGGGCTGAAGCCCGGGGAGGAGGAGGGCTCAGCACCTCAGCTGGCCGGGCCCGG
>NW_008580887.1:10023-25023 GCF_000691845.1 Merops nubicus | reverse complement strand
AGAAACTATTCAAAATGTCAAATTTTAGAATATAATTTAGCTTTACAGTGTATTCCACCTGAATCTGTCCTGTAGCTGTGAAGAGGCTCAAAGGCATGAGAGACATCACTGGAAATCAGTCAATTCTGAAAATCCAGGGTGAGTGCAATGGTGTTCATCAAAGTCATGATCATTTGGACAAACTAGGTCAGTTGCAAGGTGCAGATCTGTGTAACAGGTGGGATTTTACAGTGCAGTCATGGTTTTACTCTCTGAAATGATACTGATGGGTTTTCCCTGTTGGCCTTTCCCTATTTTTGCCTCCTAAAAAGTAATGAATGTTTTTAGTAGGAAAACGCTGCTTTTCTGATTTTTTTTATATTACTTAAGAAATGTTGTGTAGTCTAAAGAAGTGTTTAAAATGTTCTGAAACATGGTTAAAGCTTATTTCCTTTATGTCCTTGTCCTAATTCCACAGGATTGTGTAATGATAATTTTTTTTCCTCCAGTTGTATTAGGGCCAACAAAAAAGAAATTTTGATTTCTATGTTGACGTAAAGAATATGTCAAGTAATATTATTAAATGAAAAATGAAAAAAATTATTTTTAAATTAGTGAGGTTTGTAACTTTTACCAGTAGTCCAATCTAGACTACAGCTATTCATGCTCTTGAAAATACTTCTACATGTGACTAGCTTAACCAATAGGAATGTAACTTCCCTGAGTTCCCTTGTGGAATGACAATATTTTTTGCAAGACTGCAGGTTTTAATTATTAATCCTCAAAGGTGGGAACTTTCTTTAATTAGCTGGGCTGGAGGGTAAGGAAGCAATCTTAGCTAGATGAACAAAAATAGCATTTAAATTTCTTTTTTTCCCCCCAAGTCTGAATTGAGATGATTCAGCAGCTGTGGGTTTTGTTCTCTTTAAAAGAAGAAACATGAAATAGTCCACAGACATGTTAAAGTTCACTTCTGTGCTGTTGAGTTACTAAACATATTGATGTGTATTCAGAAAACCTTAAGGCTAATATATTTAGAGTGTTATTCCTTACGCTGCCGTCAATTAAATAAAGTACTCAAATATATTTATTTCTTCTAATCTTCAGCCATTTATCTTTATAAAATGACAACAATATTTAGAACTATTACTAGTGAATTCAGAATCTCGATGAAATGGGTGAATTCTCTTACAGAGTACATTTACAAAAGCAAGGTCCAGGGCAGCCGTGCTGTAGGACAGTGTGGTGGTGATGGTGTGGCTTTCCTGAGACAACTAGCAGCCACATCTCTTTTCCCATACATAAATGGCAGTCAGCAATAGCTAGAAACAAAAGACCCCTCTCTCACTCTCTGAATACAGTGACATTCATTCTCAGAGAAGCAGGGGCAGCTTTTTGAAAGCAGACTTCTTCAGTCCAACAATAACACACAATGAGTTATTGACTTGTTTATATATGGAGCTCTTTTCAGTAACTAACTCTGACTCCCCACAGTCTGGACAAATGATTGATTTCGTTGTTAGAAAAAGAGAAAGCTCTTGCACTAAACTCTGTAGTGCAAACTACTTTTTCCCCATTTGTTTCCCCACTGAATAGGACCTTATTAAAATGCACTTTCCAAAAAATACCTGCAGCTGGCCTTTATAAGCATGTTTTGTATATATAAATAAGTAATTTGTCCCACTCTTTTGTAGGGTAACAAACCATTGGAGAATCTTGTCAACATATATATGAAGGTTGAGTGTCATAGGATTTTGGTTAAACATTATTTTTATATATATGCATATAAAGCATAATTTTAAAGGTATTTACTGTACCTGTTTGCTATTTCTTTAAGAAATAAGGTATCATATCCCTTGTATCCGTGTGAATATACTTTGTGTTTCTTACAAGATTTAAGGAAGTTTGGATTTTTGTTTTGTAGAGGTTTTTATGGCTATAAAAACACAACTAGGAAGTGTAAATTGTGGATTTCTAATCTGGAATATCAGCCTTCAAACTTGCTGATCTCATTATTCTGATTCTGTGAGTTATTCATGTCATATCTCCTTTTTACAGATCTGTATTCTTTCCATCTTTTCATATGGATTTATTTTCTCTAATTTCTTTTCATTCTTAATATCTAATTTGTATTCCAAACAAAAATATTTTTGCTTATCATACTTACTTCCTTTTCTTTCTTTATGTAGTTTTTCTAACATAATCTAGCTCCCTTTTTGGAGTGCTAGGACAGACAGGCCAACAGTTTCTACCTATCATTAATCCTGCTCAGGCAGATCTGATTAATAAAATATATAATATTAACAAAAATTTATGACATGATATCAGCAATAATATTCTGGTGTTCAGTAAGCCTTTCTAGAACCTAGTTAGAATTACCAAATGTTTAGTTAAAAAAAAAAATTGCCTAGTGAGTAAGTTGCAAGGGGAAAATATCAACAAAATGTCTTCGTTCATATCCATTTTCATATGAACACCAGGGATTACTTTAGAAAAAGCATCTATAAGCAGAGCAAAAACTACTTGGAAAGGACTATATTTTCTGTAGAAATCCATGCATAGATTTGCTTCAGAAAAGAATGCCTGCCTTGTTATCTTTAACTTCTATGTATCTTGCACTGTGCCTCATGGATGTAGATCAGGAGCTCATAGTGGCATCATTCTTAACTGGTTGTGGAGGGTCGGGGGAGGAAAAGGAAGAGCTATTCTTCTGTGTAGCTTCTGTAGCCTTTTGTGAAGACCCAGAGAGCCATAGGATTTTCCTGTGATCTCAACGTATCCACACTTACAATTGACTTGTCCCTCCCCCTGTGTATCTGAATGTCCTGGGACAGACCCTCAGCTGCAGTGAAGTGATGTCAGTAGAAGTTGGTGGCTTTTTACTCATTTAATTGAGTGACATCCAAACGTGGACTTACGCCTTCTCCAGCAAAGCCTTTCAGAAAATCTGCACAGCAGCTTTGTAGAGCTTTTTAGTTTTTGTGTCTCCTGCAGCATCAGGTGTTATGCAAGGGATCAAATAAAGATGATCAGGAATAGATCCTAGTCTTTGAAAGGCATTATCTTGCAGTTATCAAAGTATATTTGTTTTATTGGCCAAGTTACACGTATTTGGAGAAACATATCACTTTTCTGTCTGAAATGTAACCAACCATTTAACATTTTTTCAGTCAGTACAGTCCCATTCGACAGTGACAAGCATGATACAGGAATTAAATAAAATGTATGCTGAAAAAAAGAGGGCAATGCATTTTTATCTTTCATTTCCATGAAACAGAAGTTGCAGTATGCAAATCTGCAAAGAACTGTATCTTAGAAAAACTATTTTGGCTTAAACTTTTGTTTAATTTTTCTTTAAAGATGTTTGACTTTATTTTTACTTGTGCATAAAAATGCAGTCTGTGTGTTCTGAAATCCTGATTAGTGCAATAGGAATTTGTCAGAATAAAGTTCTTAGATTCTTTGCAAGCATCCAGGAATTTTCTCATATTTAGAATCAGAATTTGAACAATATTTTTTGTCAAATGAAAAGCATGTCATATATAGCTAACTTTGTTAGCTCTTTGCTCATGCCAGGGAGAAAAGGTTTCTGTGATAAGGCTAACAGGAATCATTTTTGTATTTACTTAAAAGCTTACCCATCTGCTCCCAGTACTTCTGGTGTTGCTTTCAGCTGTAATTGCTGAAGACCAGTGGGTGTACTGGTGTCAGTCAAATCACCTTGTGACAGCAAGCATATACAGAGCCTTTTTCTTCTCATGAGATTTCATTCACCACAATTAGATGAATAGTTTGAATTGTTTCAAGCCTTGGGACAGTAGATGAAATCCTGGTGTCACTGAGGTTGATAACTGACCCTCACATACTGAGTCCTTCTGGCAGGTGTCCAGGGGAAGGCACAAACATCACAGAATGCCCACTGTTCAGAAGAAGAAAATGCAGATGTGAGGCCAATCCCTACCATAGGTAGAGTGCAAGTATTGTTTAAATGGACCTCCTCAGTGAGTAGGAGACTGGGAGCTTTAAACAACCCATACAAAAGCAATTGACTACTGTCAAAGGCAGCATGGTCTTAATTTGTTTTTAACCTTGTCTCTACTGCATATAAATAAGGACTGTTTTCCCAGCTTTACTGAGCACTCAAAAATATATTTGTGATGTATGAAGTTTTTGGGTTATTCATTCTGAAATTATTTTTTTTAATAATTTTATTGCAAGCCAAGTGAACCCTAATAACATTTAAAATACAATCTTTTCAAGTTGATGCAGAATAAAAAACCAAATGTATATAAAAATGCTTGTATGAAAATGTATAAGAAAATACTATGTTTATATGAAAATGTTTCATATGTTGTTTTTAATCCATGTGTATGTAGTATGTTACTTTTCATTCTTCAGTTGGAGTTTGCTATTCATGTTCAGAATGGAAAAATCATTAGATACTCTTTCAATGATAACAGAGGAATTATATTTAAAGCCAGAAGAAGTAAATTAATTATATAAAGTAACTTAATTGATAAATAAGAGGGAAAAAAGTCTTTAAAACTATATTTGAAGGTCAGAAAAGTTGTGGCTAATTTCAAAGCTGATTTTCATCTCCATGTAGAAATGAGCCAATTTTCTGCCATTATATTTTTTTAATGACCCAGTAAAGCAATTGCCAAAAATAATTTCAGGGCGCAGATTTCTGAATCTTTAGATAAACTGCTTTTTTCCTGTGGTACTTTTTGCGATTCCCAGATGCAAAAGGTAATTTTCCCAGCAGACAGAGCAAGAACTGTACTAGAAAAGAGCTAACAACTTGATATTCTTCTGTTCATTTGCTTTAGGAATACACAAGGAAGTCTCTGGGATATTTGTATATGTGTGACCCTATTTTAAACTTAGTATGCCATTGGCTTATGATTCGGTTTTATTAATAAATTTAGCCATGCTTATCAGAAACAACTAAATACTTTAGAAAGTCAGTATCAATAGTGACTGGCACAAAAAAACTCAGTCCTTATTGAATTAAATGAACTTTAAAATGAATGATTGCTTTTCATATTCTGGAATGTCTCTGCATATAACACACTGGTCATTTTGATGCACTGTCTGTTAAAACTTGAAAAATATTTGAAAATTCTTTAGATGAGAAAGGCTGGTCCTGCCTGGTTTTCTCATTTCTCTGTGAGGACAACTTGTACCATTCCTACACAATGTGTTTTGTCTTTTTTATCTTCCTAATTCCATATTGAATGGATCTGACATGGACTCTAACATTCTTCTTTTTTCTAGCCCTTTCTGTGTAAAAATACATTGAAGATTAACTTCTACCTCCACTTAACTCAAACAAAACCAAACAACAAAAAATGAGTAGTGTCATTAAGATCTACGTTCACAATCAAATATTCTTGTTTCTTGACATCTAACATTGGTAAAAAAAGAAGCAGGTAGGTCATAGTTCTGTGTACGAAGCAGCACATAGCTATCTATTTGGCCTCAAACAGAGTTTTGGCAAGTGCAATTTCATCCTTCCCTCATTTTGCCAGAATGGAAATAATTTTCATCAACCTCATGGCTAGCTCCAGTACCTTTACTTGTATGATGAAAATGTGTAACGATGACTGTGTTTTCTCTCCTTATTGCTGCCAGCCTAATTTCTGCTGATGTGTTTGGAACAAAGGAAAAAAACTCCAGTGGTTGGATGTTCCCATTCAAAGGATGGATGGGAAGCTTGGAATGAGGTTAAAATTCAATATATTCCAATGCATTCTATGTAGTAGCTGTAAATATATTTAATATCACATGTGACTCCAGCACTCTTTGACCCTATGTAGGGGATGGATTCATCCTTCCTCTAGAAAAAAACTCCCTGACTGCAGTGAGTATGAAAAATTGATCTCATATACTCAATAAAGTTTTGGTATATGTCATACTTTTCATCAGTTCTGCAGCTTTCTGCAGAAACTGTGGATGTTTTCTTCATATTTCTTTCTTACATTTTTAATAGATGATTCTCTTTGCTACTAAAACATTTTTTAAAAGACATTTTTCACCCTAGCAGAATATGTGGTATTCAGTGAAGAGTTCAAGCAACTCCTTTGCTTTTGTTAGAACTGTGTTGCTGCTCTAATGAAAATATTAAACTCTGTTCTCTTCTTTTAGGGCAAAAGTGTAGTTTACAATGCCAAGATTTAGTAAGCCAATCATAAGATTATGCAGGAAATATTACAATGAAAAACTATTACATTAAGCATTTTTCTTAAAATAGCTCATACCGTGAAGTTGACAGCATATCCTAGAAATCATATTTTAATACAAAATTGATGGCAGATAAAAGTGAAGAATAATTTCTGTGTAGGTTTCTGGATGGGAAAAAAAGCCATTATTCCATCAGATATAATATTGTTAATACCTGCATCATATTGTAATGCTATTAGTAAGTATATATGGACATTTAATTTCTTGGAATAATTAAAAATCTTCTTATATTATATTATATTATATTATATTATATTATATCAATGCTGTTTCATTTTCCTACCAATAATTTGTGTTTGACATGAACTTGTTTTCAGTAACATTACTTTTCTTGTTATGTACTAATTTCTAACAATTCATATTTTTCTTAAATAAAAGTCTCACTGAACAACATGTTCCTTTAGACTTCAATCTTGAGCTCCTTACTTTGTCAGAAATACTAAACTATGCCTGTGGTTGGGATGAACAGCTTTTCTGATTCTAATCTTTCACTGTCTTTAGCAAAAAGTTATGGTTTAACTATATTCCTAAAAAATTCTGGCATGTTAAAAAGCATGGAAGTGATGCCAGGTCCTGCACCACCCAGTCTCCGAGCACCTAGTAGAGGCAAGGTCACACTTCTGTCTGAATGAGTCTGAATGTGGATGGCAGAACTCACCTGTGAGCAGCTTTAACCTATGGACAGTGATGAACCAGCCCTGGGGAGGTGTGAAGCTGCTGGAGGTGGCAGAGCCTGTGGAGGGGTTGCTGGGTGGAATGTAGTCACAGCTGTCTGGTTCTCTTCAATGAATTACAGCATCCATTGCTCAGAGATTGTGGACCCATTTTGTTTTCTTTTCAATAACTCAATTGGTTGTCAATATTTCATATATCTTTCAATGTGGATATTAATTTTCATATCACTTAGCATGAATACTGATTCAGTAATGCTTTCATGTTAAATGATCCGACTCTATCTTTAAATATTCCTTATTTTTCCAAATCATCTAACTAAACATTTTCTTCTAAGTGTCATTCAAGTAAAAGTTGTTGTATCACATTTATGAGCATGTTAATTATCAAGTGTACTATGCAAAATAATGAACTGTAGATACAGTCAGAGATTAGATTTTTATTCACTAACAACTGAATTAGATGTTCAGGATAGCAAACTGACCAATTTTTGAACATGAATGGTGTCACTGGGGTACATGATATTTCTCATCTTATCTAAAAGGTGCCGAATCTGAACATTTGCACCCGTAGTAAATCACTAATTGTGGCACAATCATAGCCTTGTTCCCAGGTGTTTTATTCTCTTTTCTGTTTACCTATTGAATACTCTTGTTTTTGTTTTTTAATTAACACACTAAAGTCCATGAAATGTCCATTTCTTTCCTTCCTGAACAGTCCTCCTCTGAGATTCTAGAAGGTGAGTGCTATCAAAGCCATATTTGGAAAGCAGATAGGTAGAGAATGTGATTTTCAAAGTCTGGGCAGCATTTCCTCTCCATTGCTGGAAACTTTGGAAAATGCTGGAAACTTTGATGGAGTCATCATCGTGTGGAATAACTTCACTTGTTACTTATTAAGAAAGGCCCTCCTCGTGATCCCTGGTGCCATTTGTTTTGCCTGTTTTAGAAAATAATTAACAGATGCTGAGCTCAGATCCTAGTCTAAATCAATACTGAAGTTGCTGGAGCTTGGCTGATCCAGACCAGCTGAGGATTTGTTCCACTAAATGTGAGCTCTTATGGCTGTTCTTACAATTGTGTATTTCCCGTTCCTCTTCAGATTTCAACTGACAGGCTTGTGCAAAGTGGCTTAGAGCACTCTTTGATAAGTGGACTCTGAGCAATATAGCATTTAACCTGACAGCTGAATTTACAGTGCCAAACTAAACAGGAGAGGCTTGACGAGATACTGATAATAGATGTGCTGTATGTATAGACATAATAAAAATAACTGATATTTTTACTTGCTGTGGATTTACAATAGCACCAGTAGCTTTTAACTGAAGTACCTCAAAGAGTTGTCTTGGAACCTATGTACTGTATAATCAGAAGCAGTTCAATAGACTCTAAGATAATATAAACATTATATTATGAATATTTACCAATCCAGGTACAAATGACAGACATTCATCACCTTGGTGGACATATTCTTCTTTATTCTTCTTTTATTCTTCTTGGTGGAGGAAGAAAATCATTTTCTATAGGAAGAAAACACAGTTTTCTCAGAAGGTAGAATTTTGCAAGGCTGCCATACACAGGAGACCTCAACTCTCACACCAACACCATTACCCTGTTATGTGCCAGCCAAGGAAATGAGACTCTTATATTTTTATTGAAAAAAGTAGGTTAGTCTTTGCATGTCCTTTTTTTCTGCTGTGTTGTGTTCATTTGCTGTTCCCTAACCCAACTCCTGTACCAGTGTCACTTCCATGCTGGGTTTTCCTGGCGAATGAGGAGCAGAATGTGTAGGCTCTCTCTGGCACAATGAAAGCATGCATTTTTTTCAACTTATGCGTACGTAAGCCTTCTTTTGTGAATAAGACTCATAGGGTCAGATAATGTTTAAAGGGAAAGGCTTTATGTCTCTCAGGCCTGCATGTTTCCACATGGATGCTTCTACACACACACAGATTGAATTATGAACAGACCTATTAATGCTGGGATCACAAAAGGTCAAGTTTTGTCTTCTTTTACCTCTATTCAGAATTGCTTTTGAAAGGGGGGAAAAAAGGGATTTGCAGAAAAAAAAAAAGATTCATGATGAAGAATTTTACAGGTCTTTTTTTCTGTCCTTCAGCAACATCTGGGAGTTGGGGAAAAAAAAAATCTTATCATGTAAACTAGACCAGGGGCATTGTATTACTAGATTTTAATATATCTCACTTGGGTCATTTGCAGGGTTACCTTATGGAATGACCTGCTACCTAAGGAACAAAAATGTTAAAAACAAACTTGAGCAAAATTTTCCCATTTCTATAGTGAATGTGTTTAACAAAAGAAATCATTAAAATATTCCATGAAAAACTTCAGATGTTTATTTTTTTTTTTGTAATAGTAGAGGCCTAGACCCTAAAATATTTTCTTCAGGAAAATCTTATATTGAAGATGAACTAACTCTTCAGAACATTCAGACTATTCATTTGAAAAATTACATTAAACTTGTACATGAAAGTGGGTGTTACAAACTGCTTTTCTAGATCTCAGCATAAGTAATATTGTTATGTTCAAAAATATGTTTTCAAGAGAAAAAAATCAAACAATATTATTGAAGAGTTTCTACTGCTGTATTTTCTTGTTCTATGTCCACCAATATAATCATGAAATCACTCTCATACCTCAAAATGTTTTCTCCTATATTTTCTGCAGAAAACATGGTGAAGAAACAGAGACTGAAATAAGAATAGACACTTTTAAGATGGCAAAAGGTTAACGTTGTACCCTGAGCTTGCATTACATTTGACATCTTTTTATATAGATCTGTTTGGATCTGTGCATGAGGGACATGCAAGTATGAATCTCTAGAGCAGACACTGCTCACTTTTTGTAATGTTAAAGATGTACTACTATGTGCTTATGCTTGCTTTGTATTTGAAAAAAATGATACAAAATATCCTAAATTAGAAAAATGCCCAAGAGATATGTAATTTTAAAGTGTGATTAAGGCTGGGTATTAGTCATAGAAGTTCAAAGAAACCTAAGGAAATGGGAATGACAAAAAATTAATAGTGAATGTGATACACATTAGAAAGTATCATTGGCATTACTTATGTAATTTTAAAATTACTGGTTCAAAAATTTACTGTTACTGCTCAGTAAAATAATATAAAATTGAGAAACTATAGCAAAATATTGTAATACTGTTCTGTAAGTGCCACCATCTGAAATTTTGGGGGTTTTGTTTGTTTTTTTTTTCCACATGAATAGGAAAGAAAGCTACAGTAAACATACAGAGGGCTTAAAGCTTTGTCTTCAAAAAAAAAGTACAAATATTTTAAAGTGAAAATGAAAAGGCAATAGCTCAACTAGTATGAGAATAAAACTGAATGTAATAAAACCCTCAGTAAGGTATGACTTGCACAAAAGAGATATATCAGGTGACATTCCACAAAAATAAGGCTTACTACATTTTTTTTCTTCTAATTACTTAGTCCAAGTCCAAAACTCACTTTTGCAACATATCGAGTCCTGTATCTCTGCTCTTTGAATGGTCATATTCTTTTCTAATATGCAAGAATCTGTAGGTTTTGTGTTTTTTCATAACTGTTATCTTTTATCAGTAATGGAGTAGAATAAGGGATATACTAATTTGGTAATAATGAAGAAGAATCTGTTTGAGCTGTTGGAAAACCTCCTCAGTATATGTTTTACAATGTCCTTCAAACAAAAGATGGAATAAACAAAAATTAAAAATCTCCTACAATTGAGGACTTCATGGCTGCCTTGATAGTGTGAATATGGTTTTCTGTATGTACATACATACTCAGAGGTAAAATAGAATAAGAAAATCATGTGATTGCCCATGCAATACAAAGCTATAACTCTTTAATTGCCATGCACAATCTGTCCCAGTTATTTTTTCTAAGCCATTAAAACTAATGGTATATGTAATCCAATTTTCTTTAAGTTAGATGCACAATTACATAGGAAAAGTGAAGTTTGGAACACAAATGGAGACAGTTGGAAGCATCAGCTCAAACATACTATGACCCCATTACTTTATTTCTGTTGGAACATGTAAACTTTTCCTTTTCAAGTCAGATACAAAGTTTTGTTTCCAAACTGAGATATAACTCCATAATTCCAGTTCTGTGTTTCAGTTATATAACTGGTGTTTAACTGGTGAGACTTCGCAATTCTGAATCCTGATATTTCTGAAACCAAAAGGGTTGAGAGATTTTGGGCTGGCTCTTTGGAAGTGTCCCTCTTTTGAACATCCTGCTGATGTTAGCCCTTTCTGAAGCCTAATTCCATTAGCATTTCCTAGTGGTTTACAAAATTTAACATTGTGAAGGTGATGGTTACATAGTTTACGTGATCAGTGACTTTTAACATCTCCAAGAGTGTAAATTCTAAACTGTAACTGGAACATCCTTACTGAATCTGTCAAATCTAAACATTTCACCACCGGAAAGGCTACCTTTATTTTTTTCAAAAGACATGGAAGGGTAGTGATGATTTTTGAGCGCATGGCAGGGATGATATTTACTTTATTTAGACCTCTGCTACACTTCCTTGATTTGAGAAGTTCTCTTGTCATTCCCAGATTCACAAGAGTTAGATATCTGGTTCTTATTGTAATGAAAATATGGCATGAAAGTTGTGTAAAAGTATTGAAAATATTTTAATGAAAACTGAAAGAATATGTGAATATGCACTAAGTAAATGAAATGAAACGTATAGTTTATACATATAACTTCTTTGGGAGTTAAAGAATTATGTCCTTTTTTATTTTAGTGTATGCCATTTGTTTGTGAATAGAGTTTATAAATTACAAATTATGGAAATAATGATTTTTTTTTTCCCAGTTATTAAAAATCTTCATAAGTGTATAACTTCTGGTGATTTATGTGCTTGTCTGTAAAATACAAAGCAAAGGGGGAGGAAAATTTTGTTTATTCTTTGCATTTGCACATGGTTCTGTATATGGTTATGCCTCTTTTTCTCTAGAGGTATAAAAAACACACTCACATGTCTGTATTAGAAATAAATAAATAATAATACATGAGTAATTAGAAATGATGTGTAGAAGTTACACATGTATTGCATGTGCTGTCCAACCTGGAACAGTAAGACCTCATAGTTTCTGCAGGATTGTCAGGAAAGATCTGGTAAGTGTGACAGCCATGTTAGCTCTTTCTGGTGGCTATGGTAAGGTTCAGGTGAGGAGGTGGCTGATGAACTATTACAGACTAAGCAGGAACAGGGGGTGTCCTTTGTATCTGTCTATGTGTAACAGCTTCCCACAAGCAGAAGCTCATTGCACGCTCTGTATCCAAAGCAGGGTATGTTGCAATAGTCTTTTTTGTTCTAATATCTTGATTAAAATATCTTGGCTTCTGCTCGGTGGTGTTTTATCTACCTCTGTGAATTCTGAAGTGTATTTGTTCAGAATTAGAGTGTGGTTTTCATTATTTGGGAGATAGGCTTAGAGCTGGTTTGTATGATTTTTAAACTTAAAGTTAAAAATATGTAGAAGTTGCTAATTCATCTCACTATTTAGTTTTGCAAGTCAGTGATGAGGACATAAACTCCTCTAAAACTCCTTTTTTGAAAGTTAAATTTAGTGAAAAGAAGCAGCACTTCCTATCAGGCTTTCCTGGAACATAAAACCTAGAATTGCTTAAAGATCTGTAGTATTCATGAGAAAGGATACTAATAATAGAGCTGGGGAAATGCACTTTAAGCTACAAAGCTGTTCTAAGCTCTACTCAACCTTACTTTAACAGACAAATATTTTAAGAAATTCTGATATTTGATCAGTAGCATATCAAACTTAGATGTGGGTACAGTGATTCACTTTAATGTATAGCTGTGTGAAAAATTAAATAGTTCAGAATTATTTTTACACAGCAAGTTTTGCTGTACAGTGCCCAAAACAGTGTTAGGTACCTCTTAGAGATCCTAATAAACACTGGTGATGGGAATAGGAGGACTCTGATGACCTCACTGGGTTTGGGTCAACTTTATGAACAGATTGGAAGCACATTTGGAACTTGCTGTCTAAACTTTTTTTTTGGCTTAGCCTCTCATTTCTTTCAGCAGTTTCACTGATATAATGATAACTCTAAATCTTGTTTCTTGAACCTGGTTACATGACAGGAGAGCTGATATCTTCATGCTTCCTTCACTCTTTCACAGAAGGAAAACAAGTGAATGTCTAAATTTCAGGTATTCATTGTTTCCTAGAGCAAGCTGTTGCACTGAGTATTGTGGGTCTGTTCTACATCTACAGGAAACCTATGGAATCACTGTTATTACTCAAGAAATCTACTTGCCAGATGTTCTGTCTTTTCCAGGAAAGCCTGTTCTAAGCACAGAATTTTTCCTTTTCATATTATGACATTTTGCTGTATTATAAACTATGGTAATCTCAGGCTTTGCATTAGAAAAAAAGGCCTCAGATTCTTCAGTTCTTTGCCAGAAAAGAAAACAATTTTTAAGCAGGTCAAATTGTGCTGGTATAATCTGGCAGCTGTTTCTGGTGAAGTCTCTGGAAAGCTCAGTTGTGCATCATCTGATTGCATCAGGTATTGCAAAGGCTGTTGTTTTATATTGAACATTCAGAAAATGAAGAGAACCTCAATTTCTGACTGTGATGCCCTATCCTCCCGTAATAGGAAATGTGATATAATGTGAGATGTTCCTCAAAATTAAAATCAATCACAGTTGGGCTTTAGGGTTTTTACATTTTCTGGATGTAAAAAACTGGTGAGTGAGAGTAGGGAAATCGTGGTGTCTGTCAGGACTAGCCTGGGAACAATTAGCTTTGAAGACCAGAACTTGCAGATGGTGCAAGTCAAGTACCTCATTCTTTAGTTTGCCTTAGTTCTCCATGTGCTTGTGAAGTGATTGAGTGTGGTACCTATGCAGTAGCACAGACAGGGAATTAGACCTACACTTTACTCCTTGGGTGTCTCTTGCAATTAAACCAAGTCACTTTGCTCCTCAGAGACATTCAGAATGAACTGCTGGCTGAAGCTAAAATATTTGCCTATCAGTATGCACATGTGTAGTTAACTTTTATGTTTTCCTGAATTAATCAGTAAGAAAGTAAGTTTTGACCTTGCATTGTTCAGGGTTCTGCTACATAAACTCTTCTGATTTCCTGCAGCTGTTCCCCATGTTTTATGATATAACCAGGCAAGACCCGGGGCATCTCTTGCCTCAGGAATTGTGGAATGTCTGAATGCTTGTTGTAGGTGGGGCTGTAGGTGCTGCTGGAAACTAAATGAAAAGTCTGAATTTGTAGTTTGTGTTTGTTTTTTTTTTTTTTGTTTTTTTTTTTTTTTTTTTTTTATGCAATTATTGGAAATTCTGAAACTTTTGAGGCAACTTTAGGTATTTTGGGTGTTCCATTTGCTTAAAGCAGTATAGTTTTTCAGGTAAGTCATGGTATGGTGAAAATCAGTCTGTTCCACCTCCTTGTGTGGTGGGATTGTATTCCACATGTCTTGTGGGAAAGTGTATAATCATACCACAGGTTAGTGACAGTTACAGACTGAAAACATACATGAATGACAATGACAACATTCACTGTCAGCTGAATTTTTATGCTTTCTCAAGCTTTAATATTATTCCTAAATATTTGATGGAAAATATTTTCAGCACTGTCTAGATTTTTTTTCTTGTCTAGTAACTTACATGATTTTGGGCTTTATAGAAATGTTTTTTTCTAACTTGAAGTACATCAATAAAAGCCTGAAAAGGATTTATTTTAAATTTTATTACATTTTAAGAGCAATTCTTACTTGTTAGCATGTATTGGAAGCTTATGTATCTGTCACAAAGACAGCTGCCATCTTGTATAAGCCACTTAAAACAAACAAACAAAAAAAGCTCAAACAAATAAAACAAACTAAAACACCAAAAAACCAAACCCTTTAGTTCATTATAAAATCTGGGGCAACTGCTGCCCTTAGTGCCTTGTATTACACCTGGACTGAGTATGCAGTGAGCATTCTTACAAAGACTTTAACATTTTCTAAAAACACTTTTTTTTTTTTTTTGGAGTGGTACTTGTTTTACTTTTAATCTCAAAACTGCATAAGGATAATAACTGTTAACA
>NW_008580887.1:0-10013 GCF_000691845.1 Merops nubicus | reverse complement strand
AAAAACCTTTTCTTCACTTTTTTTTAATTTCTATGAACCATCTTATACTTCAGAAGGCTTGATGGCAGGCTTTCCTTGGTAACATCAAGCAGCATTTCTGGCTTTTATTTTAGGATTGTACTCTCTTGAGGTACTGATGGATGCATTGTAATATGCTCAAATATTTTAATATTTTGCATAAGAAGCACAAATTGAATCGAGCATTGCATACAAACATCAGCACTATACTTGCTAACTTCATAGATCACCATAGAACTCTGCTATTTGCTTTAGAATGAGCAGGAGTGGAGCTTGCAACCTTATATATATGTTCATATTAATCAAAACTATACTGCAAATATATTCCAGGTATAAAAATGTCTTCTGACAGACTTGTATGTTTAACAATTTGTATTCAATGCTTTTTTGTTCTGTAAAGAATTTTTTCACTTGTCCATAGAATTCAAGAACACTTCCTTACAAGTCTGATGTAAGGACTATTCATGTGGTTAAAAGCTCACAGGTTCAACTGTTTAATTAAAAAAGGGGGTGGAGGAGGAAATGTGGTTGCACATAGAGCTCAGCTGTTAAGTGAGATGCTTATTTATTGGTTTTGCTGCAGTTTTGACGTCTGATTTGTAGTTGCTTTTTGTTTCATTGTTCTCTTGTTTATTGGGTTTTTTTATTATATTGCAAAACTGATGCAAGGTAAAGACTTTGTTTCATTGTGCATAGACAAGTAAATAACTTGTCTAACCAGATTCACAACACTGACACATCTTTCCATCCATCTTAAGCTGTCACTGAATTGAGCATTATTTATGTGCAGACTGACTCTTAATTAAATCATATATGGCCAAACCATATTGTAGGTGAAGCAGCATATTCTGTGGTTAAAAAACAGACTGAATTGTACAACAAACAATGCATTCTTGTCATAAATGCTGTGCAGCACAGCCTGATTTAATCCTTCTGTGCTTGCACTCACAGGTTAAATTATTCTGAAGTGCCAGTGCCTGCTCCTGTGGAATGCCAAGAGATGTCAGAGAGAGAGAGAGAGAGAACATAAGTCCTGGTTTGTAGACTGAGGCTATTTAGTTCTGATTTGCATACAAAGTATTTTATTTTGTATGATATTTAAAGGTAGTTATGTCTGCATACATACAGAAATGCTAAAAATCACACATTTCAGTATATTCTGCTGGTTTAGGTGATTTCCAAACACCCAGATGTTGCCTGAGAGTTCAGTACCAGATTTTTTTTAGCTGTTTGTGTAGCAACCTTTGCACTGCTTGTCTGCCATTTGTCATCAAGAGGTGGCATTATTTCAGTGATGAAATTATGCTTGACTGTACGGTCTGAATCATGTTTCTCACCGATGCCCTGATTCTCCTCATGGATTGCAGGTGAAAAGTTCAACTTGGAGCATCTAGACTTTCAGTGAAAAGTAGAGTTCAGTTCTCCTTATTTATTACTTAGATCAAATACACATATGTACATGTAAATCTGTGTGTGTATATGTACATCTGTGTGTGGTATGTACTTATTTAAAACAACAAACAAGACGTTTTAAATAAAAAAAACCCCATACTTTTAGTTCTTAAATATGTTGGAAGTTTGTAAACTACTCTTCAGGATTGATTTTTCTCTTTATTGTTTAGAGGTAAACTTTCTGGGTGGTCTGCGTATCTGTTTTGAATTGTATTGCAGCAAGTATGGAAACTTTCTCTTGAGCCAGTTCTAGATAACGTCAGTGTGCTTGAAGCACTGAGAATTGAATAAAGATCCAGGAGGCCACAGATGGCAGCTTCTGTACTGATTCATAACAACGAGGTGAACTCTTTTATATGAGCTGAGTGAAGTTAACATTTCTTAAAACAACAACAACAAAAACTAAAACTCAAATTCTAATACCTTGATCTTAAACTAGTTGTGATTTAGATATAAACCTTTCTCAGTGAATCATCCCAATCTGTCCCTTAAACAAGTTTTAGTTTAAACCAATTTCTTCTGTAAGAATGGGATTAAACACAGTTATACTCTGGATTAGGGACGCTTTAAAGACTGTGTTAAGTATTTAAACTTTCTTCTGAATCCAAAAGGACATTGCAAATACCTGGATTTTTGTTGTTCTTTTACCCTGTGGTCATTAAAAATATAGAAAATGGTCTAAATCTAAATGGATTAAGATCTGTCTAGTAGAGAATGGATTCACTTTTATCTACTTTGTGCTCTTCCTGGACGCTGTAGTATGAAGGGAAAATAGAGATGTAGAAAGGAAAGTTAAATTGGTGAGAATGAATAAATATTTGTTTCCTTTTTCTTAAAAGAATCCTCTTACTAGCTTAAATGATAAAGGTTATAGAGATCTCCATATGTGGATCATTGCAGCAATGACACTCAAATTTGATTCAATTTGTTTAAAGCTCCCCAGAAGTCACTGCATCTAGTTTTTAAGAGCTGATCTTTACATTTGTTAGGCAAAGGGCAGTGAACCACATCTTTCTTTCACTCCCTCCATCTTTTGAGTTATTATATCCTTCTCTGTTTTTCTGCACCTGGGTGAAGGGTGTTTTCAGCTGTAACAGGAAACGTGTGCTGCTCAGTGCCTCTTGGTGTAACATCGACTGTGACACTGAGCAGAGCTTTTAACAGCTGGTTTAGTAGTGCTGGAAGGAACTAGAGTGGGCTCTGTGTTGTCCAGTGGCATCACCCATTGGCTTCAGGGCTAGCACCTGGCAGGGGTTTCCTGCTCTTCTTCAGAGAGCTGTTGTTCCACTGTGCCACGGAACCTCATGGCCTAGTGGCAATATTTGAGAGCAGTATGAACAGCCTGTTCTTCATGTTCAGAAAAGCCAGTGACTGTGCACTCAGCCTTTTGGAAAGACTTTTCCAAAGCTGTGTGACCTTTAAGGGGTTTTTAATGTCATCTCTGTGACTACATTCATCATTAATTCCCCTGCTTGCTTTATTTATTCTTTAATCTATTGCTCTGTTTATCCTATTGTTGGAAACTGTAGTCATGTATTCTTTTCATTGTTTAGAATAAAGAATAAAAATGTCTTTCAATTAACATTCAGTTTATAGGAGCAGTGATTTTAACTTTTTGACAGTAGATGATAAAGTACAAATTGTTGTAACTGTCCCTGTTAAGACCTGTTTGCTGTGATTTAAGCCTGTCATTTGTATTTTCATTGTCCTTTACTTCTAAAGGATTGGATCAAAGGGAAGCTGTGCCAGACATTAACAACTTCTGTCCTCATTACTTGGTGTTTTGACAGGATTTTCTCCTTCACTTCAGACTCTGTTCTTATCAAGCATGTTGTGGTGCTGGCCACCTGCCACTTTCCACTATCCACAGGTTGCAAAGGATACGGTGAAAGGCCCTTTTTATTGAGATTAAATTTGTGTGGTCTGGGAGTGACGCTGACCCCAAACCACAGCAGAGGAAGACCTGTTGCCAGTCTCAGAAAAGAGGACCGCTCTTCATATTTTCTCCTTAGAAGGTGTCAGGGTCAGGTGGCATGGGCCATATCTTCCCTCTGGAGATGTTCCTTTGGTTCATTTGATTTCAGCTGCAGAAGATCCTTCAGTTTTAAGGCTGAACACCCTTCTTGCTTTCCAGCCAGAGCCCTTTGAAGCTGTATGAGACACGCTAGACTGAGGCATAGTTATATCTGTTGTGAAGTGATATAAAATAAAATCACCCTTGCTGTCCTCACAGGGTGTGGACAACTGAAATGTTACATTTCCCTCTTTGGTACCTTTTTTAAAAATGTAACAAAAGGGACGTGAAGAGCAAGCACTGAAGTTATGAAAGAGCTGCACACAGTGGTCTTCCTTACCTACAGAATATTTAGAGGTGTCGGCATTTCTGTGCTGATATGTGAAGCTCAGTGCTTGTATGGAAAGCTCTGAATTTTGTGTTGGCCTTGTATTGCTTCAGTTCTTATGCTGAAAACACCATTATGATTTTTTTTGTGTGTGTGTGAAAGAGAAATAGTTGCTCTGAGCCTAAAATATGAAGTAGTTAAAATTGGCAAAATATGTGATGGATTTGAGAGATGTTCAGCTTTATGTAACAGATACTTCAGAAAATCCTGTTAAAAAATATAAAAGCACGAAGCCTCTTTGGCATTTTTTCATATCACAGTATAGTATTCTATAAGTGATCTAAATACTAACAACATTTTAATGCCATCTTTGCTTTCAATAGCAATAGCTACGGAGTTTTCAAATCTCCTTACTTTATTTTAATGTGAAAACTGTCAGAGAAATACCAAGTGTTTTGTAGACAGTGTCTATGTCTAGCAAATTCTCTGACCCATAGGCTTTGGAGAGCAAAGGAGTGAGTGCTGATGGTCCTCCAACCACTCTAAATGTAATTTTGTAGGTTTACGTGATTGGCTTATATATGGTCAGTAGTCTGAATGCCTTATTTGTGGTTGGAGAATGCAAAATGTATTGTTGCAACACAACGTTCTGCCTAGCTTCATATGACAGGAATTTGGTTCCATGTTCCAACACTGGGGTGAAATGTGTGTGGAAGGTGAGGATGGCAGGAAGCTATGTCTCAAAGGTGCTTTTCTAGATCTAAATGAAAATGTTAATGTAGGTGCATCCAAATGAATACTCAGAGTTGTTGTTTCATTTTGCACCTTTACCATTCATGTTTTGTGTTTCAGGCATATGAAGATGACAAAGGCACATGGGAAGTACTTCCTAATGAAAACTAATTAGGTGATTATGAGCTGTTATGAAAAGAGTAAGTAAATGACCATTTTTAATTCAAGTATTAGATTGTTGAGAATTAAATGTTTTTAGGTTTTCACTCAGAAAAAAATGGGCTTTTACAGGTTTAATTGGTGACCAGTAGGATTACCACAGGGAATCAATACATAGGGCCTTTTCCACATCAGAGGCAGCAGCCATCCTTTGTGCAACTGGCCACTTGCCAGGTAGAGCTGCACAACTCGCTGTGCTCAGGCATCTGAGATTTAGTCATGACACTGATGTGCAGGAAGATTTCTCAGAGGACCAATGACAACAGACCTCAAGCCCTGGTACAAGCTTATGCTGACATTTCTACTCCAGAAGTAGTTAACGAAGATAACGGACTTAGCTTCTATCAATGTGACTTTGAGTGAACGAGCAGCTAATTTATCTCCAGCCATGTTATCTTAGCTCATTCCTTACCCAGCTAGCATATTTTGGTGAAAATGTGTACACAATCTCTTAATTCATTTTATAACCTGGTAGTCATATAATATAGATTCATAGAACAGGATCATAGAATGTTTTGGGTTGGAAGGGACCTCTAAAGGCCATCTAGTCCAACTCCCCTGCAATAAACAGTGACATCTCCAACTAGATCAAGCTGCTAATTTGTTAATTTTGTAACCAGATGAATGTGTTTGGTTTTGAAAATGATTGTGTTTTCTTTTGTGCCACTTCTGGCATCTGCTTATACAAAAATGATAAATTATTTACACTTTCATGGTAACTGTAATACTTCCTTCCAGTTTGATGAGAACATTAATTTATGGGGTAGTTCTGATAGTACTCCTTATTCTGTAGCCTAACTCTCATGCAGAGAGGTCTTTAAACTACAGGTTCATTGTCACTACAGTCACAAAGTTGGTCAGACTGAGGTTTGTGTAAATTCCCATGTAAGTGTCCTTCTTTAATCTGGAGTTCTTTGTTACATCAGTAAAATCATCTGGTTCCAGGGCAGCCTGGTAGAATCTGCCACTAATCTGATCAATGCTCAAGTATGACTACTGAAAATATAGATTTAATGGATCCCTTAAAGAATTAAAATTTCCATCCCATTGTTCTGGCATAATTGAAACACTATCCTCCATAAAAGCCAGCTAGTGAGCAGTCTTGTTATATGTGGAAAATTCATCTGCTTTGAAAGCAGCTGGTATAAACTGGCTGCATTCCTGGAGCTCTTTATTGAAAATCAATTTAAGACAGTGACAAATTTTTCTTTTCTTTCTAGGAGAGTGTTTTTTCAGTGATGATGATCTCTGGCAAACCACAAGAAAATTGTCCAACATTTATTTTTAAATTGCACTCAGGACTGTATCCAAATTCCCATATAAACTAGTTTTGAATGTCACTTTTATCAGTAGTTCTGCTCCGTAGAACATTTTTCTGTAAACTGAAAACTGACCTGTGCAGCTTCCTGTGTCAGTTATCATGAACAAAGTACACTGAAAGATCTGTTGGGAGTGGAAAAAAAAAATCTAATAAATGCATGCTTAAAGATATTTGAAAGCAATGTGTTGCTGTTTTCAACAAATACGCAGTAACATCAGAAGGAACTTATAGATGCTATTTTAAATATATTCTTTGTGATGTCTTGTACTCTTCATTCCTTCTCCGATGGGCCTTTTTGTTTCATTCTGTTTGTCCCTTCACTTTTTGTTTATGGCAGAACACTTCCACCAGGGATGGATTGATACAGTGGTTTTGTAGAATAGTTGAATAGTATTTTTGTAATTGTTTAACTAAATACATTTATTCTGTTACACTGTAGCTTAATTTTATTTCTCTATATTATTGAGATTAAGCATTGCAAGCTTCACCACTAGTGCTATCTTCCTGTCCAAAACTGGCCTAAGAACATGTCTGAAGTGAAATAATTTAATTCACAAATGATGCCTTTAAATTTGTAAATAAGCTAATCCAGGGACTGCTTTAAGGGATTATTCCATGGAAACAGATACCTGTCCAACTCAATTTGTCTAATCCATAGTTGTTTCTTTTCTCTCAATGTCTCACCATTGTTCAGTGTCTGTTCTTGATTTTGCAGCACAGTTTCCTGTTTTGTGTTTTACGAAGACTTTACTAGAGAAATTCTTAAACTTTGCCACTGTTAATATCAGTTCTGCCCTGTCAGTACTGGAAACAGTGGAGGTCTGTTCTTGTGAGCCATTACTGTCAGGCTGGTTTTAAGGAGATCTGCTCAAAGTCACGCTGCATGACACACAACATTATGCGCCAGGCTGTTACCACTATTGATTGCCAGCCTCTGGGTTTGCTGGGGCTGGGGCTGGGGATGTTAACACCTGCATGCTTAGACTTTGCACTGAACAGAAACCCATCCAGACCTCTCAAATACTTATCATGTCTCAGCTGGAGAGCAGTGACAGAAGCTTAGAGACTATTAAAGTACTTGGGTTTTTTTTTTTTTTTGGTTAGAATATGTGATGACTTCTACATAGCATGCCTAGGATGTGGAATTGTTAAGGTGTGTTTATGAATAAAGATACCTTTTATATGAACACACTTAGATGCTTTAAGAGACTATTCATCATTCTCAGATGCTCAATTCAGAGACCAGAAAACCAAAAAAGGTGGCAGTGCTCAGAATTCTGTGCAGTGATTCCTGTGAGTCTCAATGTCTATTTGATGTACATCCCTTCCCTGGAAACCTACCAGTCACTTTACAGCTTTTGTTTATTAAAGAATCCATCCTTTAAAACTAGAAATACATGCTCTTTTGTTTTTCAGATTATGCCTTATTTATTGTCCTGTTGTCTGCTAGATTAAACATCTCTTTATACAGGGAGTCAATGTAGCACTCAATGAAATTCACATTATTGTAGATGAGTGATCCCACATTTTACTGTGGGGGTCTCTGGGGATGGGACCCCTTGTTTCTCTTATTGAAACAACAGGGATTGCTACCTATAAGCCCTTTTGTTCCTGGAATCTCAGCTGATTCAAGTTCAAACAACAGATTATTTATTTATTTCCTCCACACATAAAAGGCACATAAAACAAGTTGTAAAAATGAAATAAAAAAGGGCCCCTATGATCTTATTTACACTTTGATCTTTTCCTGATGGTTTCTTGAAGTTCATGTCAACTTCTTTACTATTCTGTATGTAACACGCTCTACCTTTCTGCGTAAATGTGCTTGCCAGTGTATTTTCTTTTACTGACATACCCTTGATTTCCTTTCACTGTTTGTACAAACTCATTTTCCTTAACATTTTAATGCTCAGCATCTTCAATCCTACATTCATAGTGGAAAAAGTAAACTTTGTCTGGCAAGGAGGCATTTGGCATTCCCATAACCCCTCTGCTTGGAAGTTATTTCAGCTCCTATGTGTATCACTGCAAAAACTTTTCTTTCTCCTTCCTCTTTTTGAGTCACCTTGTTCAGGAATATAATAATGAATTGAATAGGTTAAACTGAGAGGTTTAACTGACCTACTTGGCATGCCAGTCCTCTTCAGCTCAAGTCTCAGTACCCATCTTGGTAAGCTACCTGCTAGTTAATGGAACATGGTTTCATTCCCAGCTCCATTGGGTTGGAGACGTCTGCCTGTAAGTGCTGGCTGGTAACGCTTCTGTGTCTTCACACTCAATGGTTCCAAAATTCCAGAGAGGTTTAAGACTTCTGTAGCTGTTAGCACTTTGATATCATGTTTAGGATTTTCATGGTCTTAATCTTTGGTCCTGTGACCCCTACTGGAGATGTTTCACATTTCAAATGTCAGTGGAAGGATTTCTAACTGAAATCATGTTGATTAAGAGCACAGAAGTCTAGGTCTTTACAGTAGATCTTTCTTATACAGGTAGGTTGTTTTGTTGTTTAGCACCAGGGTACACCTATAGATACACCTAGATTTCTCTCTTGCTTATTACCTGATTTCATTTTAATGCAAATAAAAGTATTCAGTTTTCCCCACAGCCTTGCATCACTAAGAATTAACCTGTCAAGGGGTATTTTTATGCTTTTCACCCAGGTTGGTGCTTATCACATACTATAGATCATAGAAAAGTCTTTATCAGTTTAGATTAGATGACTTAACTTTTAGAATCTCATTTCTTCTAAATTAAGCAAAAACTCCTCTTAAACTGCTGGCTGAAATAGTTGTAGTGGTTACTGAAATTTTAATTGTTATGCCCTCCATTTTTTTCTGTAAGTGGATAGAGGAAAATGCACTAACCATAAGACTTTTTTATTTTTTACTTGGTCTTCTATATACATCTGATGTGTAAATTAGTGATTCAACTAAGCAAATATTTTAATAGGAAAAAATCAGATTTTGTGTAATGAAATGCATTTTTTTTTCATATTGCTGACTGTTGAACAAGTATTTAAGATTAAGTGACTAAATCTAACTTCAGTCATTAGGGTATTATCTTTATCGTTCCATGAGTGATTGTGAGATACTTCAAAGATTGGTTTGAACTGATGAATATTCATTAATTCATAAGTAACAGAATGCCAAGGCAATTGGTATAACAGTCTGGAAAACATTGTTTGCTGTCTAGAGTTCATTTAAAATACTTAGTTTCCTACTGTCATGTAGCTGGATTCTTTAAAAATATGGAAGCTTATATGTGTGTGTTTAATAGTTTTTCTCCATTCTTGAGCTCAAATGAGAACATTAATAGAAATAATACATCAACATTATCTATTGCTCTGCCTAACCATTCTTCCCCTTCCTTAGGATTTGTTCCTAATATGCCTCTGCTAGGTGTGATTAGGAGGCGACGTGGTAAGGTGGAGTGTAAATAGGTTAGATGGGCACGATAACGTGCCGGTGTTTCTTTCTTACAGTGAAAAAAATCTGTTGAAGTAGTCCTCAGCATTTTGTCCACCTATTACTGCTCTGTTCTCTCTATCATCTTTCGGGCTTCTTTTCTTCATCAGTTTTCTAGCCTGATTGACCACATGCCTAAAAACAAAATTAAAAAGGTGAAGATGTGAAGATTTTGAAATAAATATGAGTACGTAGAGCAGTAGGAGCGATGATAGCTTGCACCAGAGCTGTGACTGAAGACCTCCAAGGTACATTTAAACATGCTTCAAGAGTTAGTAGTATTGGCAGAGAAATTGCTTTTTAGTAGAGGGTGGCACAGGGGTGAAGTCTTAAGATTCAGAATTATCTTTGCTGCGTGATGAAAGGGGCGAACTGCATTTTGGTTCTCCGTGCTGGGGAGCTAGGGGCTGCTGTCGGGTGCTCCAGCGAAAGAAGCCGTGCCCCGGGCCACACCGGGGGCTGGCA
>NW_008580886.1:12673-28184 GCF_000691845.1 Merops nubicus | reverse complement strand
GGGGCGGAGGGGGGAGGAGGAGGGATTAATTTTTGAACTTGAAATAAAACATTGAACTTGTTTCAAATTTGTATTTATTTAATACCCTTAAAACTTATGTGATGTTGAACTAAAATAATTTCAGGACTGAATTTGAAACTTTTTGAAAAAATATATTAGCAAAATATCACAACATAAATGTTTTCAGTTTTTAATGTAGATATAATTCACCAAGAATTACCTAGCTAACTTTTCATGTAGGTGTAAAACTTCATCTTTAACTAATAATAAATCTGCCAAACCTTATTGGAAAATGAATTGTTCTCAGCAAATGTATACCTTTTAGTGAGAGTAAAAATGAAACAAAACAAAACAAAACTCTCTTTTATTGCAGATTACTGAGCTATCCTAAATTCACCTAGAAGCTGCAAGAAGTGCTGTCATAGCTTTTTAAAGTGGAACACTTTACTGAGAATATTTTATTCAAAGCAGGGTTATTTTCAATGCCCAGGTGCTGGTGAAGAGGTAGAAAAGGAGGCTACTCTAAAGGCAGCAGAAAGCAGCAGCTCCCAGATGGACCTCCCCATCGAGGTCCAGACTGCAGCTCATGGGCAAAAGGAGTTGTCCACTGCAGAAGGCTTGAGCTGGGAGAAGACTAGGGAGCAGCTAGTTAGAACAACTCGCCTCAGTTAAACATCTCAGTGGAAATCAACCATCAGTCCCTGAGCACATCAGGTGGCTTTGCTCTGCAACCCTTTCTCCACTGCCATCTCCCATGAGCTTTGGGCAGCTGTGCCCACAGCTGCCTGGCAGAGGCAAGTAGACCTTGTGGAGACCTCTGCAGTGGCCTGGGAGCTGCACTGAGCCTCAAGCCCTTGCTTTGTCTTTACATGAGCCATGCTGTAGGTCAGGCAGAATGCTGCTGGCCTTGACTTTTCCTTGCCCCCCCTGACCAAGGGACCTTGTCATCATAGCCTCGCCCAGCTGGCCCATGGCTGACCCTTGGCCCCAGCCCCAGCCCCTGCCCTGCTCAGCTTGTTGGATGGGAATGCAACAATAGAAAACTTGTACCTTCTTGCAGGAAATGTCAGATAAAAAACCTGTCTCTAAGCCAAAGGGTGGCTGCGAGTTACCAGCTGTGGCCTCCAAAAGCTTAAAGGTGGGGGAAGGGTAATCCCCAAGAGGTTGCAATTTGCTGCTAGTTGTGATCCAAGTTAGCTCCAGTTGCTCAACCTCTCAAGGGTGCTGCAACTCAAGGAAAATTCATGACAGGAGGTTAGATGGATCTTTAGGCTATCTGCACTAAGCACGCTTCTGGGGATGGTGGCACTAAAACTGTTTGCAGCTGCTGTTGACAAATAAATACTTTATGAGGCAAGCCCAGAGGGTTCAAAATGCACACCCCTGTTGAGAGGTTTGATGGTGATAGCCTGCCCGTTCCCACTGCGGGGTGTGCAATTTGAACACGTAATATGAGAAATGCTTGCATTTCCTTCTCTGCATTTCAATGAAGGAGAACTAGTTTCTGTTTGTATTCTTATGACTGATTACATTATCATCTGTAATACTGCTAGAGTCTAAAATTCTTTTAATCTTGTCTTTTCATCTTCTACATTCTCTGTATATATATATTTTTTTTTTTTTCAAAGTAGTATATAAACCAGTTCATCTAAGGGTTAGAAACATAATAAGTCCTGGTTCTAATACTATTGAGAATACTTATTCTTTTCCTGTATCACACCAGAGATGATAATTTTTTTTTTTTTTGCTGTACTTCCTAGGTTTAATGTGAAATTGCAAGAGCTGCTGAACTGCATGCTTTACCACAGCTTGAAATTACACAGGGAGCTACTGCAGTAGCTACATATTACTTCCTACTTCATAACAGCAAAAACTGATCATGATCTATTAGTAGTATAGCAAACTAGAAAACAGATGTAGTTACCAGCTACACGGATTTTTATTTATTTATTTTATATATTTTTATATTTTTTAATGGATTTTTTTTTTAGCAAAGAACTACTGCAGTATTTAAAATAGTTCCAAAAGCTGCTTTTCTAGTCCTGGGGGTTGTACTTGGCTGCAGACTTAAGTGAGAGCCTTGGTGATATTTTGTTGCAAGCATTTTTATCAGAAAGTAAGACATGTTACCTGACAAATTCAATTATGTTCAAATATGTTAAAACAAATGGGCAACATCAAACAGACAAGTAAATACAGCCATGTACTTTTTCACTAATACAGTGTAAAATTCTTCAAGGGATTTTCATAATGTATTATATAAAAATATCCAGCAAATGAAACACTTTCTTGTGTTTCACCTTGCAAAATCCTTGACAACCTATTTATCCTTTTTCATAATATTTATTTACATTTTTAAATGTGACTATAGCTTGTAGAAATTTACTGAATTGACTAGAAGAATTGGTATCTTATCAGAATACACTTCAGTGTTCTGAAACACAAATGGATATTCTCAAATCAACAAATTACAAAACTAGACTTTTATTGTTCTACATAAAGAACTTCTATTCTTTCCATTTTGTCCAGTGCTACTGAGGTCATTGGGAGTCTTTCTGTACTAGAAGATGCCACTATTGCAGTTCTAGTTTTATCAATATTATTGTTTATCAGCAACAAGATGATTTTATGATTGATAAATCTAAAGAAAGTCTTCTCATAAGAATTTTATAATCAAATCAAACCAGATGAGAAATACAGATTATAGTAATAAACAAAACAGTGTGATTGAGCTGTATGGTATTAGTATAAAATCTGATATATTGACCGTTTTGCTAAAGATTTTTTTCTAATTACTTTCTTTAAATTTTATCTCAATTTTAAAGAAGTATACAAATTATACCCTTCTTTCAAAACAAAAGAACAAGTAGAGATTTGGATGAGAAACAGGAAACAATAGATAGCATTGGGAGAGAAATATTCAAGCACAGAAAAGTACAGACAATTTAAATAGATACAGGGTGAAAGAAAAAGCTGCAAGAAAAGCAGGAGTGCCAAGGAAGCCATACAATTACCAAGTAAATTTCTTCATTTTGCATTCTCTTTTCTCCTTTTGGGCATTCATTAAGAGAGTATGTCTCCCAGCCATAATCAATTACAATGAATTATGCTTTATTTTGGACAAATCCTTTGGTCTCAGTATAACCCCCTGTGGTATTTCACTTGTTGCAAACATTCAGGTAGAGTATGACTCATTAACCATGATCCTCTGAGTCCAATCACCCACCCTTTCTTTTTGTCCACCTAACAGTTCAACCATCCAGACTTTAATGTGAGAAAGTGTTGAAAGCCCTGGTACAGTCAAGATAGTTGGCACCCATAGCTTTCCCCCTGTCTACCATCCAGTTATTTTATTATAGAAGAATAATATGGGCCTTTAGGAAAGCAGTTGAAGACCAGGACACCTGTAGTAGCATTGTCTTAAATTCTCACAGTACTCTGTGTTGCTTTGGAAAGGAGTTGACAGGCAGATTTTTAGTGCTTGGGTCTTGAAGGGGTGGTAAGCTGGGAATTCAGATCCTCCAGCAACTGGAGATGCATCTGTAATAAAGAAAGCCTATACAAGAGAGATGACTTTGAATGAACAGCTATTGCTTTTGAAGTTGAAAACTGACTAGCTTATATCTAAATTTAAGAGCATTATAAAATTTGCAACAGTGAAAGAGAGCATTATTCAGCAGAGTATCTGTTGTTGATAAAATCACAAAAATTGTGTATCTTTGAGCAAAGATGCAACAGATTTGAAATCTTCAGTTATAGGGCCTCTCTATAACAATGGGCATGATGAGTTTATATTCAATGTCCCTGCAGATTCAATCAAGAATCACTGCATCTCTGCTCAGTTTCAGAAAGGGGAACTGCATGAAAACAAGATGAGCAAAAGAATCCCTGTAATGACAGTAAATATCTATTCCAGTCTACAATGACAATCCCAAGTACAAATACAGTGATTCATTATGTTACTAGTCACCTAATGTACAATTTACTATCAGCAGCTCCAGAATATGGTACAGAATATCCAGTCTTATGCACCACGTAGGGGGCTGAAAATTAATATGTCATTTCTTGAATTCTGGAGGTCTTTCCTAGATGCAAATACATCAAGACCGTTCTCTACTCTCTCCACTTTCTTTACCCCATCAAGGATTTTTATAAGGTACTGGGTGCTTTATAAACTACATGGGACAGACTGCTTGGGACATTTTGGACACTGAAGGACTGTGTGAATAATATTGTATCCCTTACGTTATGTAAAGTGTACTGCAACTTGGGGTGTGATGCAGAAGACTTTTGTGAATCTGTCTAAAATGAAACTGTGGTTGTGAGACAAGGGCCAATTGTGATGAATTGCAGAAAAATCTTATGAGACTCAGTGAGTAGATAATAAATTGGAATTCAGTATGTACAAATGTAAAGTGATGCTGATGGCAAAGAGAGAGGACAAATACAACTTACCATTTAAAATAAATTCCTAATCATTGTGGTCAGATGGTAGATTTCACTAAGGAAGGAGCAAGCCTCAACAATGTAAGGTAGCCCATCACTGGCAGTCACAAAAGTATTATTAGGGATTATTAGGAAGGTAATAGAGATGAGAGCAGAGAAAATATGTTAAACCACTGTGTAATTGCAAGCTTTTCCAGATGCTGTATACTTTGTGCAGTTCTCCCTTAGCATATGAGAAAAGAATGATACAGAGCTGGAAAATTTAGGGAAGCACAGTGGTGATGATCAAAGATATGGAAAAAGCTTCCACCTGAGAAATAAGTAGGCTAGGACCCTTCTGTCTTGAAAAGAGAAGTCTCAGAAAGGATGTGACAGAGAGGTTTATTGAGGTTTCATATACATTACATGGGAAGAGGAGGAAGGAATGATTATGCTCTCTCTCTTCTGATATAAGAACCTGGGCTATCAATTTGCATTAATAGGAGTCATATTCATACTAAACAAAAGCAAGCAGCTCTTCATGTATTGGTTAGTCTAACAAGGGAACTGTTAGACACAGGACATTGTGCCTCCTAAAAATATATAAAGACCTGAGGCAAAATATAAACAACTATAAAATCTATTTATTTGTTTATTTCTGTCATTCAAATTAAATTGTATTTTTTTTTTTCAAAAGCTAAGCATTTCTATCTCACTGACTTTTCAGACTGACTTGAGAACTGAGATCTGATTTTTAAACGTATAGATGATTTTCTAAAAAGAATTTGAACTTGGCGCTGAGAACAAACCTTTGCAAATTGTTTGCATTTGCAAATTACTTGTTACAGACTTCTGCAAATTATTAGAACCTTCTTAGGTAACAAAATAAAACCCATTTTTTTGTTTCTTTCTGCAAGCTTTACCTCTGAAGAAGAGAAACAGAAAATTCTATGCAATTGTCTGACTGTATTTTCTCTTCTATCAGTTCTAGTAATCTGATTTTAAACATAGCAGAGAAACCATTGCTACTACCTGTTTCGGTTACCCAGCAAATATGACATATTTTAGTTTGGACTTTTCTTGGAAAAATCAACATGCTCTGAGGCTTGTGTTTTCTGTTTTGTGTGTATTAAGGTCTTTCTTGAAAAACCTTCTCAAATCAAATAAAATTGCAAAAAATCTGAGTAAAAAGAAACTGATGAAAAGTGAAAAAAAAACCAAAACAACGTTGTTTGCAATGGTTGAAGTTTAGTGTATAAAAATGGGAAAAAAAAATACAGCCAAAATGGAACTAAAAAAAAAGAAACAGTCAGGGAAACATGGATTTTACAGGGAAGGAATTTCTTCTATTCTATTTAATCCAAATGTTTATTTTCCTCGGTTCATTCCAAAATGCAGCAGTTACTACCCTTGATGTGAAAAAAATAGGGTTTTTAATTAACATGTGCTATAAACAGTAATAGCACTTCTTAGTTACAAAAAAGAGATTCTACTAAATTACACAAAGGATTATAAACTCATTACAAAACACTAGTGATTCAGGGTGTCTTTCTACATGTGAAAGTAATAATTTGTAAATTTAAATAAAATTATTACTTCAAACATACTGGGCTTTTTTTTAGCAAACTCTGCTGATTCTGGTCTACAAAGTTATTATTTGTTTTCCCCTTCATTAGTGCTCCTGTATTTTATACTCTGACTTCAGTAATGATTTTATCTAGTAAAAAAAATCCTTCAAAACTTATATTTGAGGTAAAGTAAAATCTTGAATTTCAAGGCTGTAGTTTATTACTCTTAAGATGATAGTGTTGCAGAAGTAGCCATTGCTGCAATGACTGGTGGGTTATGCTCTCTACTTCAGATTCATGCTTACGATTTAAAACTACTACAAATAATTTCATATCCGTATTTCATATATTCAAAGTTGTATCTGCCAGTAGGAACATTGTCTTCAATCAAGGGTCTTTTTACACTTTTGTGATGAATAATGTCAGAGCCAAACACTGAGTTGTACCTTAGTGTTAACTATTATTTCCTGGAATTTAAAATTCAAGGTTGTTTTTTTTGTTGTTGTTGTTTTTTTTTTTTTTTTTTCTAGTGTGAAAAGATTTCTGTGAGCATTTATTTTAATAGCATTGGAATTTGGTTTAAATACTATGGAATAAAACAATAAAAATATTAAATTAGGAAAAATATACTTAGATAAAATACTTTGTCTGAAACTGCTCATTTCAGGTGACCTTCTGGTTCAGTGTAAAAAACAATATGAAACAGCAGAAATCTTGTGAAGTGGAAACTTTTGTTTCCAGCCTGTTTGACAGTGAGTATACTGAAGATGGAAATGCTGCAAGTCCTTCCCATTCTCCAAAAAAATGGAAACTGGACTATTACTTGTCCATCCTCTTTGGTTTTTGAGTGTAGGTTTTTCAGTGCTAAGACCATATTCCAATAATAAAAGTTTTTAAAGCTAAGAAAGGGGCACATGAATTTTGCCCATATTTTCTGCCTGGTTGTGTCCTCACCTGTTTTGAGACAGATCAGTCTGCATTTGGTTTGACTCAATTTTGCACATTCGGATGCTGGTTTCTGTGCTGGTATCATGGCTGGAATCTCCAGCACTTTTAATGTTTTCTTTTATTTGTTTTTGAAACTATCTTTTATGTTGACATTTCAGGTGCCAGTCTGGCTTACAAGCTGCTGCTGCTGAGCCTGGGGAACAATATTGCATGTGTGAGTGGATATACGCGACTGGATTGTGCTTCCATTTTAATTTAGTTCTCAGGTCTGTCATTCTGTGAAGTGGAAAGCATGTTTGATGCCTTGTTGAGGTGGTTTATGAAGCTGAATACTCCTTTTTCTCAGTCACTGAATGTTGGGTATTGGTCCGGTATTAATCTGTAACAGTTATTGCTTGGGTTATTGCACATACAAAGCATTTGTTTCTGGAACTGCAAATTTAGGATTTGGTTGAGGGATTTGTTCTAGTCATATTAACCTGTTTGCTAAAATTGGATCTGGGTTTTTCACTGTGTGGTGAGTTGACCCTGGTGGGATTCCAGGCACCTATGAAACCATTCTATTACTCCACCTCCTCAAGTGGACAGGGAGAGAAAAACACAATGAAAGGCTCATGGGTCAAGACAAGGACAAAGGAGAAATCACTCACCAATTACTGTCATAGGCAAAACAGATGACTCAGTGAAATTAATTTATTACAAATCAAATCAGAGTAGGGTAATGAAAAATAAACCACATCTTAAAGCACCTTCACTCCCCCAGTCTTCCGTTCTTCTTAGGCTCAACTTCACTCCTGATTTTCTCTACCTCCTCCTCCCATGCACAGTGCAGGGGAGGAGAAAAGGAGTTTGCAGTCAGTTCTCATCACATTACCTCTGCCACTCCTTCCTCCTCACACTCTTCCCCTGCTCCAGTGTGGGGTTCCACCTATGAGACACAGTCTCCCACACTCTTCTTCAGTGTGGATCTTTCTCACAGGCTATAGTTCTTCATGCATTGCTTCAGTGTGAGTCATTTCCACAGGATGGAGTCCTTCAGGAACGGACTGCTCCAGTGTGCATCCCCAGTGGCATCAGAAGTCTTGCTACACCTCTCCATGCCCTCTCCAGCATGGTGTCCTTTCTCCAAGGGGCTGAAGATCCTGCCAAGAGCCTGCTCCATCATGGACTTTCCACAGGGTCTCAACCTTGTTTGGGTATCTGCCTTCTCCAGCATAGGGTCCTGTTCCACTGTGGACCTCTGTGGACTGCAAGGGAAGAACTCGCATCACCATGGTCTTCACCACAGGCTGCAGGGAAATCTCTGCTCTGCCACCTTGAGCACCTTCTCTCCCTTCTTCTTCCGTGACTTTGGTGTCTGCGGAATTGTTTCTCTCACATATTCTCACTCCTTGTTTTCCAGTTGCTCTTCTGCAATAATTTTATCCCCTCCTTAAACATGTTATCACAGAGGTGCTACCACTGTCACTGATTGGCTTGGCCTTGGCCAGTGACAGGTCTGTCCTGGAGCAGGCTGGCATTGGCCTTATAGGACATAGAGGAAGATTCTAACAGCTTCTCACAGAAGCCAACCCTGTATCTCACTCACTGCCAAAATCTTGCCATGCAAACTCAATACACACTCACAGCATATCCTTATTCTTGCTTATTGAGAGGTCTTTGGTAGCTTTGGAAGTAAAATCAATGAGAACACAACCCTTTTGTGGAATTCTGCTGTTTTCTGTTTTCCTATGACCTAACAGAAATCTTACATAATATTTGAATGAGGACATGTGTTTTCCCAACAATTTTACTTTCTAGAACACTGGGGTTGTCTTGGATAAATAAAGATTGAATGAAGAGACATTTTGATGTCAGAGGCTTGGGGGATGTATGTGTATTTCCTTTTTTTACCTGTTTGTTAATTAAGTGTGTGTACAGCAAGGGCATTTGGGATCTGCTGTGATATCCTTTCACTCTTGCATTTTTTTATTTGAAGGATACACAAAATGGTTGCAAATGTTACTGCTACTGCAGGTATATCTGATGATGGATATCTTTGCATGTAGTAGTTTTGTAAGCATTCCCTATATTTTATATCAAGATACTGTACATAATTAAAATAAAAAAAATACATAACTTTTGAGGAGTAATGTGATGTTTTCTTTTAGAATTATATTTAAATACCCTCAAGGTCACATGAACACCTATATTAGATATTTGAAGGTTTTGTTTCACCTCTGTTGTGGTTTAGACCTACCTGAGAGCTGGGCACCACGTGGCCACTCGCTCACCCATCCCACCCTGTGAATGGGAAAGAGAAAAGGGAGAAAAATGCAAAATCCCATGGGCTGAGATAAGGAGAATTTAACAGAACAATGCAAAAGGAACAGTAAACAACAGTAATAACAAGTGATACAAACAACAAACCATATTAGCTACAAATGAAGAATGGCCATGACCCTGGTCCTGCTCAACCTCAGAAAAAGAGCACCCAGCCTGACTCTCCAGTAACAGACATCATGTCAACATGGTATTCAATAGCCTATCTGCTGGTCTGGTTGTCAGCTGACACACCCTCCCAACTTCTGATGAAAATTAGCCCTATCCTAGCTGAACCAGGACATTATCCACCCCTTATTCTATATCATCTATGTCATGCCCACAGAGTTATTTAACAATTGACATCATACAGTTGAATTCACTGGTTGTTCTCTCCCAAAACTAAGTCCCCTTGTGGTACACATCAGACTTCCCTGTCCTCCTGCATCACCCACCAGGTGCACCCAGGTCCTTGAGCAAAAGCAATCCTGTGGGTGGGTTTGCCTTTGCCAGAAGCAGGGTTGACCCAGAACATCTTCCCTAATACATTCTTCATGTGCACTACAGGGACTTTATCCTCTACTACAGCACGTAGGAGTTTTGACTGGGCAGGGCCAGCTCGATTGGGAGATCCTCTTGTGTTAACTGACCAGGTGGCCTTTGCTAAATGAGTGTCCCAGTGTTTGAAGGTCCCTCCCCCCATTACTTTCAGTGTAGTTTTTGACAGTTCATTTTACTGTTCAGTTTTCCCAGAGGCTGGTGCATGTCAGGGGGATGGGATACACTCACTTGATGCCATGCTCTTCAGCCCAGGTTTCTGTGAGGCTGTTTTGGAAATGAGTCCCATTGTCTGACTCAATTCTTTCTAGGGTGTCTTGACACAAGACTTGCTTTTGAAGGCCCAGGATGGTGTTCTGGGGAGTGGCATGAGGCTCTGTGTACATTTCCAGCTATTCAGTGGTTGCTTCCACCATTGAGAGCATGTGGCACCTGCCTTGCCAGGTCTGCAGGAGTGTGACGGCAAAATTCAATTTGCCAGGCCTCTTTGCATTTATATTTCAGCTGTCATTCCCCATACCACTGGGGCTTTAACTGCTTGGCTTGTTTGATTGCAGCACATTTCACATTCATGGGTGACCTTTACAGTAGTGTCCATGGTAAGATCCACCCTTTGTTCTCGAGCCCATCTGTATGTTGCATTTCTCTCTTGATGACCTGAGATGTCATGGGCCCATACAGGTAAAGAGTAGGATATGTCTTCTTCAATTTTCTGCCAATGAATTGGCATATGATGGTTGTGCACTTCATAGGAACTTGTGCCACATGGGTGGTGTGCACTGGACTTCATCTGGACCTGTGGGTGACTGCTGGTCATTCTGGTCATTGTAAATCATCTTGAGTACATCCTATACTCTCAGGTACTGGATGATTCTCTCTATGGTGGCCCATTTGCCTGGGTGACATGTAGTGTCTTTCTTGAAGGTGTTACCAGAATATCTTTCTTGAATCTTTCCTTTACGGTTGACAGGAGTTGCCTCCAAAGGCTAAGGACTTGTGTCTGTTTTCCAGTCTCCTTGTCAATGAACCTTCCTTAGACAGGGATCCCAGATGCCTGGTCTCTTTCTCCTAGACCCCTAGAATTTGGAATTATCTAAACTACCAGCCCCAGTATCCCAGCATTGGAGCAGTCAGGTGGCAATTTGCTTGCTGGGTAGACAGATAAAAACCTTTCACATATCTTGTAGCTCACTCAGAGATAGGGATCAAGGGATCACCTCTGGCTCTTTCTCCTGGTCTCCTGCTTACATAATTATCAATTTATTGTGGCTATTTTGGTAGGTTTTCATAAAAGTATTAAAACCTTGTTGATTGTATGTCAGGATAATTCTTTGGAATCCAGTGCGTAGGGTTAGGCAATGCTGTGCTACCATTCTGCTCGTGTTAAAAGCCAGAATGAGTTCTACTTGCTGATTTAGAAGTACAGGTAAAGGGCACAGATAATTAGTAGTACCCAAAAAGGTTTCCATTTCAGATATATAGGATGAAGATCCAGGCACACATTTTGACCAGTAAGTGATGATTTTTTTTTGGACTCCCAGATGATTTTTTTTGGACTCTTCTTTATAGAGATGGAAGAAGAAGTTTGATCAATGTGAGCAGGAAGCATCTGTCCTGTCTGTCTGCTGGGCAGCAACACTGGTTAATCTGCAAAGGTCTTCAGTGAACTCTCAGCCCTGGTTGTTCCTAAATGAGCTCTCTGTTGTCTTGTTCGCCTTTCTTTTACCACTGAAGTAAGACCTGAATGCTGCCTGCTGGGACTGAGGTACGCAGTGTATCTGAGGCGTGAGAGTTTTGTGATGTTAACCCTCAGGTTATCTGACTCTGTTCCATGGAATCTATAGAGTACCCATCTGTCCTGTGCAAGGAATTCTTTCTCGATCCTGGCTAATCCACACGATTACAGCAGGTGTTCATTCCCCTGCAGCTGAATTCCCAGTGGATGTGTAAAAGGGCAGCTCCTTTCTCATCTTGATGCAGGTGAAAAACAGCAGCCTCAGGAGCATCTGTCTCATAGTATCTATAGCTGCCTTATTTCATCAAGCAGGACCACACCAGCTTCCCCTGAGCTGAAGGCAGCTGCTATGACTTGATGATGATCACCACTGTGATCTCTCCTTTTAAAATTTATTCTTTCAACTTACGGTTGAAGGTACTGACATCTAACAGATATTTAATTTGTATTTAATTACTTTCATTAGTTAATGCACATTATTGTCTGTAGAACACAGACTGATAATTATACAATGAAATGGTAAAATCACACACGCAACCCCCCATATAAAAATTTTCTCTGGTTTGCAAAATTCTCTCAGTATTTTTAGCACAGAAACTTTTATGTAACACTTTTCAGTTTAGGATGCCTACCTTTTTTGCTTTTTTGAATTGTGACTGATTCACTAGCCTAGTGAATAGTTCAGTAACTATTTTATGGAAGCCTGTTTCATTTGGTGTGCTAAATGATGATCCCTACAGTTCAAACAAAGTGTAACTGGATTAGGTTCTGGGTCTTGTGGATGTGATGGATCAGAGGATCTTACAAGTTCCTTCTGAACTTCGATCTAATGTAGCTCTGTTAAAACCAGTAAAAACCAAAGTGGATTAGTCTCTCTCTCACTGTCTGCTTGTCCACCAGCACTGCATACAATGCTAAGGAAAACAGCTCTCCATGTCTGATGCAGCAGCAGTTGCATGTCACGCTCCCTTGCAGTCCTCTTTGCCTCCCCTGTTCAGCCTGGGCTGCATCTTCCCATAGGTTTCACTGCTTGAACATACTCATTTAGAAGCTTTATTAGATTTAATAGGTTAGTATTCTGCTGTTTGTTTTCTGTTGTTAGTTAGGATGACCAGTAAAAGAACACTAAAATGCAAATAATTTATTCATTATGATGAACAAGTTCCCTGAGGGTTAAAAGAAACTTCAGCATTTTCAGTGTGGTGCTGTGACAATGAATCATGACCATTGCCCAGTGTGCCAGAGTCCCAGGTGTGCAGCTTTCAAAAACAACAGGCACAAAAACAGCAGGATTTTTTTCTCATTCATCAGTTTTGTGAAGCCAAATTGGCTTTCTGGAATCCCCACAGCAATTTGCAAATGAGGTATGAAATCAAACATACCTACCTGCACAATGCACAGGGAAAAGATAAAGAAATAGCTTTCCTATCAGTGCTCTGACATGCTATTTCAGTGGTACTTCATATTCAACCAGACACTGACGGAAATAAGTTACTAGTTCCAGCCACCAAGAAAAATGTTGTTTACAAAAATTTGCACATTTTTCTTGAGCTCTCCTTGGTTGTTCTCTCAGGACCGTTAACCTGGATAGTTTTGTCCTTTAGAAAACATATTTGTTCATGCAAGTACATCTCAATAGTTTTCAGAAATTTTGGAGTGATTTTTCTCTTCTTTTTCTAACTGATCATGGCTTGAGGAAATGTATGAGCTGGATGACCTCTCAAGGTCCATTAGTCTCTCCTGTGATTCATTAAGATTACCCATGCATATTTTTGTCTCCTGTTTTGCTTATATAGTATTTAATTCCCTAGATATTTGCCAGCTGTATCTCTAGGCAAAGTAAAAACCTTGTTAAGTGTTTATCTTGTTTTCTGTCATTCTTGTAATTTTAACAGTAAAATTACAGTTTTTCATTTTAATTTGAAATGGAATTCTCACTATAGAAGCAGTTTGTATTTTGTATATTGTCTCATATTATGTAAAATTCTGCATATTAATAATTTCCTCCATACTTAGAAAAAGTATTTTCTGATTTGGTCACCTGCATCAAAGGTGACATGGTAGACTTAAATAGGTGATGGGTTACCTAATTTATGGTAGGTCTCCAGAATGTCTTATCAGTGCAGATGCTGTTAATAAAAACTCTTTAATTCAGATTTGAAAAACAAAAAGAATATAGCAGGACAAGAATATTGTAAATGCTGTGTCATAGACCAAAAGCTTACAACAACATACTTAAGCCTGTCTTTCTACACTACATAGCCAGGACAGGTGTAGTGGAACTTGGATATGAATGGTTAAAATTTGATAAAAAAAAAAACAAAAAAACTTTCCCATGGAATATAAGTCATGCTTGATGCTGCTTGTCAAAAATAACTGAAGGGCAAGGCTTTAGCCTGCATAAAAGATGCATGTATGTAGACATATATGGGTGGATATGATTAAAATGACTTTTGGAAGGGCTGTAAACTCCAACGCTGTCAATTGAAAACACAGATTTTCATTTGAGGTTTAAAAGCAATTCTTTTGTAACATGTTAAATCCCTTGTCTTCAGGGTTTTTAGCACCTATTTCCACCCCTTATTCTTTACCATTTACATCATACCCATCACTAGTTTATAATTTTCTACAGGAAAGTTCATTAAGCTCATTTAGTTCATTATTGTGGATCTCTGTCTATCATAATAGTCTCTCAGGGCAGGAAAGATCTTATGAAATTTGTCATGGTTCAGTCTTGCTATAACTTTCTGTGGTGAGTTAACCCTGGCTGAGCAAGTGATGCCCACCAAGCTACTCTATCACACTCCTCCTTTCCTTCCTCTGCAGAGTAAAAAGGGAAAGGAAAAGAAGATGGAGACAAAACCCTTCTGGGTAAAAACACAGACAGTTTAATTAGAAAGCAAAGCCAAGCAATGCCGCCCATGGAAGCAAAGAAAAAAAAAAAAAAAAAAAAGACTTATTCTCTACTTCCCATCCTCAGGCGATGTCTGGCCTTTGCTGGGAAACAGGTCTCCAAAACACATAAAGTTTGCTCCGGAGGAATGAGGAGTTGCGCCCTCCTGTGCCCCCCCTCCTTGTACCAGCTTTATAGCTGAGCTGATGTCATACATTATGGAATATCCCTTTGGTCAGGTCAGGTCAGCTGTCCTGGTTATGTTCCCCCCAGCTCCTGCCCACCCCTACAGAAAGAGCCTTGGTGCTGTGTGAGCACTGCTCAGTGGTGGTCACAACACGGGTGTTACCAACACCCTTCTGACTCTCGGCACAAAGGCACTCGAAGGAGGCTGCTGTGGGAAAATCAGCTCAGCCAGACCCAATACACTCTCCCAGAGCATTGCTGACAATGTGTGGGAATACATTGATGATACACTCTGCACAAGCTTTTGCAACATAGGTCACAGGCATGGCATTGCATAAGGGTCTACTATTTGCCTGGTACCATAAAGCACCTGTCGCACAGCTGATGCTCTCAGGTATTTCATACATTTATCAGTGATGGTCCATTTGTTCGGGCGGCGTTCAATAACGTCTTTAAAGGGATTCCTGGTCTTTACAGATGACAGGAGTTGCCTCCAGAGACAGAGAGCACTGTTCTTTCTCACAAGCACCTGGTCAATGCCTCCATCTCTGGTCAGGGATGCCAACTGCCTGGCTTCTCTACTGTCCAGGTCATATTCAGATATAATCAGATCTCAGTTCTCAATTCAGTCTGAAAAGACAGTGAGATAGAAATGAGATAGAAGTGTCTGTTGAAGGACCCACTCCTTCATCTTCCAACCCTCCACAGTCTGGTGGTGTTATGTGCTTTTTTCAACCAGAGGGATGTCAGCCTTCACGTCTGGTTCTACCTCTTCTTTTGATGGCTCTGCTCGAGAACGATGCTCTCCCTCCCCCACCACTGAGTGTAATAGGCTATAGTGGAGATATGACCATTTTGTTTGTTTGTTTCTCCTCACAGTGGCAGCTCCTAATGGTG
>NW_008580886.1:0-12642 GCF_000691845.1 Merops nubicus | reverse complement strand
GGGGGTGGCCACAGGCGCTGTCTGTGTAGCTGCCATGTTCATTGCTGACATAGAAGTAGCTGTGAAGTTTTCTCTGGAGCTGGAGTGGTGGCAGGGTGCTTGATTGGAATTGGAGCAGCAGCAGTGCTTTTCTGGGCAGCCGGAGTAGCCACAGTGGCCTTTGTGTGAGCTGGAGCAGTGCTTTTCGGAGAGGCTACAGTGGCTGTTGGTGTCGCTGCAGTGTTCACTGCTAGAGCTGAAAGAGCTACAGTGCTCAGTATGGGGGCTGGAACAGCAGCAGTTCCCATTGCCAGGGTTGAAGAAGCAGCAGTGCTCGCTTGGGGTCTGAGGAGCTGCAGTGTTTGTTTTAAGGGCTCATGTAAATTGAACAGTTGCAGCAGAACAATTGTCATAAACCTTGATGGGTCTGGATAGTTGCAAAGCATGTCATACAATCTTATAGAGTCTGAAAAATTGTGATGGGTGTTTAACGTGCTGGGGTTAAACCCCAAGCCATGAATGAGGGTTGGCATATGGATGATGACCACAACCAGGCAAGAAAGACCCTCCTGATTGGTTTTCTCTCAGGGTCTGGCCAGCCTTGGTTGGGAACTGATTAGGAGATCATCACCAGGTGCCCCCACCTTCCACATTAGCTTAGAGGTGAGGCAAGAAACCACCTCTATAAGAGCTGACTCTGCTTGCAGAGGAGTTGGGATGTCTGCCTATACAGTGGATGTGTTATGGGGGGATTCTGGGTATTGGAAGAGCTCCCTGACTGCTCATAGCAAGTAGGGTTCTGAGGATAGCAGGGCCAGAACATGCAGCTGTCTCTGAGTCTATACATATTATATATCTGTGCTCATGGCCTGGCTGCAGCCATTGCCCATGGCTTGGCTCCTTGCCTGGCTCGCTCCCCTCTTCATGGCCCCTGTGGTGGGTGAATGCATTGACTTGTTCCTCCCTCTGGTTGTCTTGCACCTTACATATCTGGTGTGAGATGTGGGAGTGGGGGGAGGAGTTTGGCTGCTGGTGTGCCTGTTCATGATAATATTATTCTATATTGGGCAAGTGGTCAGCAAATGAGTGTTGCTGAAGTGGCATCCATGCTACAGGTTGAGGTTGCTGCCTGACCCCTATTCTAGCCCAAATAGCTAATCTGACATCATACATTCAGGAAAGCAAATAATGCAGTCAATGATGAAAACATATTTCACCAGTATTTGAAAGCTTCAAAATCTAGTGAGATCAGTTTGGCATGAAAGAGAAAAAAATAATTTCCCAAGTTAAAACCAAAAATATTATTAGTAAAAAAAAAAAACAAACCACTATGTGATGCCCATAGTACATAGCTGCAGTCACTGCCCAGCTTAGCACAGCATAGGTCAGTAATAACCACGACAATAAAGCAGTGGCCTTGCCCCAGCACCTGGAACTGATGGCTTTCAGATAAACGGTGACAACAAGTGAACAATAACACAATGCCTATGGAAAAGAACATTGTGGCATTTAACTCTGAAAGTGACTCTAAGAAGATAGGAGATAATATTGCTCTCAGAAATTACATGGTCCATTTTAATTTCCAACCCTTAGAAACTGTCAGAGAGAAAGATCTGATTCCCTCTCAGCTGCGTTGACTGGAATTTGAACTCTTGAGGTAATCTATCAGAACTCCAGTTGAGCTTCCTGTTGAGTGTCAATACATTTGTCAAGGGTTAGGGCTGGGCCATTCACTAGACAAATGACAGATGCTCTCTATTAACCCCTCTCCCTCTGCAGAAAGAGGAGAGAAAGGGAAAATGGGAGAGAGACTTATGGATTGGAAAAGTAAAACAACTTTAGTGCAAATAACAGTAACCAAATGAAATTCATACAAGTATATAGAGGAACAAAATTAAACCAAACCACCCTGATGGCAAATACATCACTGTCTGAAACTGGGCTCAGCAGCAGACAGGAACTGGATTCAGAAGCACATGGTTTGGGTTTGAAGGCAGAATGGACAAAGTTCTCCTTCAGTACTGACCATTGAAGAGGAGAGCTTGACCCTTATGATCCCTCAGCTTTGTACTGAATATGACGTATATGGAATGGAATTCCTTGTTGGTGACTATAGGGTCACCTGTCCTGTCCACTCCTCCTCAAAGGTGAGACTGCTTATTTACTGCACCCGCAATATGATACACAAGATCTGGCAGTGACTTTGTGTCTTATCCTAGTCAGTGGGACATGTCGGAGATGAGTCTTTATATTTCCCTGAAAATGGGCTATCCCCAGAAATTCAAGCAGAAGTTCTTTACTGGAAGGGAAGTGAGACACTGAAACAGGTTGCCCAGGGAAGCTGTGGATTCTCCATTGCTGGTTGTGTTAAAGACCAGGTTGTATGGGGCTTTGAGCAACCCAGTATAGTGGGAGTTGTCCCTACCCATGGCAGGGGGGTTAGAGCTAGATGGTCTTTAAGGTCATTTCCAACCCAAACCATCCTATCATTCTATGATCTCTGCACAAGCATAGCTATATTACTTGATACTTGAGAAAGTTTGTTTCAGCTTCTACCAGGTACACTCTTCATGACACCACATCATACAATATGGGATGGTGATGACTTTATTCTTGGGGAGTCTCTGTTGGTCCTGAAGTATCTTCATCTCTTTTGTATTCAGTGTCGGGGGAGATGAAACCTCTTCAGGAAGGAAAGATTTTTTTTGTTGTCCTTTCTCTTCAGGCTTAAAGTTACTTACCCATACAATATTTAGTGACAGAACTGTATGTTATCAGGATTTTATGATTTTATATAAAGAACTTCAAAATCTGAAAATTGGTTAGCAACATCTATAACGAAGAAACTATAATTAGTTGTGGGATTTACTAGGCATGCTATTCTTTAGAAGCAAGACACGATGAGACCTCCTAAAGCTCAATAAGCCATGATGCCATATTAAACATGTTTTGGGGCAATTCTGCTCTTTTCTGTCTGGGTAGTTGATATCAGAAAGGAAACTGTCATGTGAGCTCAGCCATCTTCTGCATATAAGCAGCAATACAATCTTTCTTCTCTGGCAGGCTTCTGGTTTTTATGCAGATGCTAGGAATGTAATGCATTTGAAATTTCTGTGCTTTTTCATTTTCCATGGGAAAATAAGCTAAAAAGGTTTGCAGGTCAGACTTTGATTGTAAGCTATTTAAAAATGTCTCATCTCAGATATTTATGCCCTGTTTTCCCAAACTCCATTTTTTCCCCCTGTTGATACAATTATCAACATTATCCAATTTTCCATGCTCATGCAAAAGTAGGTATCCCTTTAATCTGAATCCCTAAATTGATCTTCAGCTTGAACACAGTCACCCATGGTTAGTGAAATTTAGTTTATCTTCTTGGTAATAAACTTGTCCTTTCACTGTGTATATGGATAATAGGCTTTGTTTAATGAGAGATTTTGAATAACTGGCAGATCAATATCTGAGATCAAGTTAACCACGTACCTTGAAGTTTGATTTCCAAGGACTAGAGTATCTTTCTTTACCAAAGTCACAAAGACATCTCTGAAACACTAAGTATCGTTTATCTCACATATAGCTCATTTGTCCCAAACTCACAATGCTTGTTTAAGCACTCTCTTCATTAAGCAAACTTCAAACAAAACTGTACAAGCATGTGGTCTCCAAGTTGATTATTTTCACATCACCTGTTATATATGGGTGGAAAAAGATGTGATCAAACTTTTCTTTCCATCTTTTGTGGGGCAGATAGAGATATCTGTTGAGAATTAATCCATTAATATTAAGTTATTACTCTGCAGTATGTGTAGCCTACATAGGAAAAAATAATAGTTCAGGTTTTGACTGTCTTTAGTATAGATTGAGTGGGTTCATGAAACAGAATAAGGAAATGTATTTGCTACAAATATTGAAATGACTTCCTACTGTGATCTTCATGAAGGAGTAACCATAACAGACTACAAATAGATGCATTTATAAAAAATCCCCCATATATGAAGCTCATGGACCCTTTGTGGAGAACAAATTTAAAAAAAAAAATAAAATAAAATAAAAAGATGTTTTTCATGCTAACAGTGACTTGAATTTGCTACCATTTAGTAGCAGTTTCTCCTTAACCTCCTCTCCTTCTAAAGCAAAGCTAAGCCTTTGTTGTAATGACAAATCAGTTGTTCACAGGAGGCTAGTTGTGGGTACTGCTACTTTTTGTCTAACAATTGCATATAGAACTAGATTCAGCTTGGTATTGTCATCTTCTTTGTTATCCACTAGATCCTATGTATCTGCTTTCTATCTCTATGCAGATACAGATTTCTTTTTGTTTTTTATACACACCCACATCTGCTGTACAACTTCTTTCAGCTGGAAAACCCTTTCAGGTGAGGAACTATCTTTTAGTGTATATATGTGCATTACATTACATTATATTATACAATAGGCTTCCTTTTTTTTCCATAAGAGAAAAAATAAAGGTTACAAAAGTATATTAAGGCAACCCTACACTCATTAGAAAGTATATCTGGTAAAACAGTAATTTTCGAGCTGTGGGCGTGTGGGGATTTCTTGTTTCATTTCATTAATGCAATGATACAGAGGGGAAATTTTCACATGGCAGATGTAATGTGAACTTTGAATAGTCAATGTTGATTTTGCTCAACTAAAATTTAAGAGCACAAAGGTGACGTGTCAGCTGAGATTCAGAAAATTGCATTAATATAAGAGAAAAAAGGTTTTTGTGGGTCGTACCCAGGATCCATCTAGCCTACTAAGTCGTGCCCATCAGAGCTTGTAAAGCAAATGTCTAGTAATAAGGACAGGGCACATAATGGCTTTCATATGAACTGTTCTCAATATAAACTTTTCACTCACAAGATATTTTGAACTATATATGGTTTCAGTGTATCACATAAATTCCATGTAATTTTAAAGTGAAGGCTCTGTAAACTCTTAGCATTCGCAATACCTTGTGGCAGTCTTGCGTTATCTAAGCAACTGCCTCCTTTATTAGGGATCTGGCTTACACTAGTTTCATGTTACTTATATGAGGAGAGACAGTGTGTCATTTCTCCATATCTACTGCACCTGTCTGTTATCTCTCTTTTTTCAAAAGACAAAAGTCTTTTGAAAATACCAAGCCAGTCTGTTGGTTTTCATATGGGAAGGTAGTCTAATGCCGCTGAAGGCTCTCAACAACATGCCATGCCTCGAACCTTTTCCTGTCTTATTAGATCTTACCTTGGTAGACTTAAATAGCAACATTCTCATTTCATTCTCCATACCTTTCTTAATAATTCCTAATGTTTTATATGTTTTTTTTGACTGCTAGTGAGTATTGAGTTGCTGGTTTTACAGAACTAACAATCACACTGTCCCCACCTAATCAGTACAGGGTCCATCATTTCATTACTACATCACTTCCATAGCACATTTCCCTTGCACTTCAGTTGACATTTGTCTGTGTATATGAATTTCTGCTGCTGCTCTCTCTGTTCCAGATGAGTAAGACCTGTTTTTTGTCATGGACTGAGCAGAGAAAACGTGAAACTGGATAACTTTCTTATTTTTTTTCTCCAGCCAGGCAGTTAGCTTCCCTAGGATTTGAAAATGCTGCTAAGAAGCCAACACACAGACAACACATTTTTATAAGGAACTGATGCTGAAACTTAAGGTTTGTTAGTTGTTAGTTTCAAAAAAAAGGCTTCAGATGCCTGGCCTGATGTTTCTTCCATCAATTCTTTCCTGTCCTTACAAACCCACAGAGCAGTGTCATGGATTATATAAAGCTACTTACTGGCTCTGCTTGTCATATATGCTCTAGACAAGCAGTTTACTCTTAGGTCACTCCTGATGAACTTGATGAACTGTATCCTAAGTATAGATTTTTTTTCCACGTTACTCTGCTCTTTGTGTAGTATTAATGTCTTCAGTAAGATCGAATCAATGATTTCCTTCATGATACATTATTTTTACTACTCTTTTCTCACATTTTTCATTCTGTTCTTTTCTCTTGGAATAGTTTACCACTAACATTGTCCAAGGAATTCTGGACAATTTTGATGAAAGTTTTATCACTGTCATTCTAGTAAACTTTTTTTCCAAATTAATCTTAAGAGTAGAAATTGTGTAGATGTTCCTAATAGCTCACTATTTGTGCCTTTTGAACTCATACTTTGAGCTTTCCCTGAAGGCACAGAAAGGTCTTGGTGGTGTTTACCATAGTACTAAATTTCTCAACTGCCACAATAGTGTGCGTGTTGTACAATGTCTTCAGAGAAGGAGAAAGAAGGTTTTATCAATGTCAGGGCTTACAGTCTGTGCCTGAGTTTTTGTTTGGGTATTGAAAAAAATTGCACCTTTTTGGGGGAGTAGCTGCCTAGGTGTCTGAATCAAAAGTCTCTGAAAAAAACCCACATCTGTTATAGCAGCAGAGCTCATCTCATGTAAGGCGTTCACAAGCTATTTATTATTTCTATTGGACTTCAAAAAACACACACCACAAATATTATATACAATTATTTGTTTATTTTCTCCCATTCCACTTTGGAAGTTACTTTAAAAAGTATTTCTTTAGAGCTCTGAATCTTCAGATTTCATTTTTTGCACAGTTATGGAGTTAATCAGAACCTTCTTTTGTCCAGCAATGTGCACACAAACTGTTTTAAAATAAGGAAAATTGTTTTTTTGTTTGTTTTCACAATGTTCTTTCTGTTCCGTTGTAAAATCTTCATCACACTTGCTTCATTCTGGTTTCTTTGTACAAATTTATGTAATTACAGAATAATTTCAATAGGAAAGGGCCTCAGGAGTTCTCTAATCCAACCTCCTGTGCAAAACAGGACCAGCTACAAGGTCATACCAGGTTGTTCAGGGCTTTATCCTGCTGAGTCTTAAAGCTCTGAGGATGGGGACTACACAGCCTCTCTGGCCAGCCTACTTTGTTTTCCTCAGGTGAATTTTTTTCCCTGATGTCCATACCTTGCCAGCTATGGCTCTTGTCCTTCCAGCAGGCACTACTGTGAGGAGACTGCCTCCATCTTCTCAGTAAACAACACAGATACAGGTGAACAAGCCCAAATCCCTCAGCCTCTCTTCACAGGACAAATGCTCCAGCCCCTGACCACCCTAGGGGTTCTCTGCTGAACTCCTTTCAGTTAATGGACATATTTCCTGTGCTGGGTCGCCCAAAACTGAAAGCACTTACTAGATGTGGTCTCATGAGTGCAGAGCCAGAGGGGGATAGTTTGTCCCTTTGACACCCTGGCTGTGCCCCTGTGGATATAACCCAGGGCACATGGCTGCCTCAATGCTTAGCATTTAGCTTTTTTTTCAGTCATGGTTTACTTTCCCCAGTCTTCACTACTTTTCCAAGATGATGATGGTCTCTCTATGAAATCGTCCAGCTCTCTTAGCACCCTTGAATGCAGCCTGTCAGGTCACAAGGATATCTTTGGGTTGAGTTTTCACACATGCTCCTCACCCCTTGCTGGTAGTTCCTCTCTTCCTTGAATGCTTTTACTGCACACAGAGGCCTTGGAGACCTTGTTGCTGGTGGCAAAAGGAAGGCAAACAGTAGTCCAGCCTTATTCATGTCTGCTTTCACCCCAGCCGACTGCCCCATAGAACAATATGAGCATGTTTTCTTTGACAGGCTTTTTCTATTAATACAGCACTAAAAACTCTTGTTGTGCTTGATATTCATTGGAAGTATTAACTCTAGGTGAACCTTGGCTTTCCTCACACTGTTCCTACATGTCTGGGCATTATTACTATAATGCTCCCTTGTAGCTTGTTCATACTTCCCTTTTCTTTGTATTGTTTTGTTTTGTTTTGTTTTGTTTTGTTTTTTTGTTTTGTTTTGTTTTTTGTTTTTTTTTTACATAGAAACAGAGTCATGAATTCCCTCTTAAACTAATCTGCTAATCAGTTTCTTTTCCTGGTCAATGGCAGGGGCCATTCCTGAGCTACGAAGAGACTGCACTTAGAGACTTGCCAGCTTTTACAAGCTCCTTCGTCCTCCAGAACTGCCTCTCATTAGGTTACTCCTACCAGTTTTTTGAATAAGGTAAATTCTTTACTTCTAGACCCTAGTCTGTTGTCTGTTACATATCACCTTCCCTTCCCATGGGATCTTGAACTCTCTCACTTCATGGGCACTACAGCCAAAACTGCCATCTGTTGTCATCTCCCCAATAAGTTTTTTGCTTATTAGTGAATAACAGATCTGCCTGTGCATTACCTGCAATTGCCTCATCCATTAATTGTGTCAAGGTGTTATCCCTGACACCTCCCCAAAAACCTGCTCAATTGCCTGACTCTAGTTGTTTTGCCATTTCAGTAGATTGCAGTAAGACGAAAATCTCTGCTAAGAGCTGGGGTCTGTTGTGGTCTGTAAGAGTCTCCTACCACGGTAACACTCTTACTGGTACCTCCTTTGATATTGACCTAATCCTCCTTTGAGCCTGATCTTTATGGGGAAGGGAGCTGACAGTCTTTGAGAACCCCATTTTCAGTACGTTGACTAACTGCCATTTGTATAATTTGAGAACCAATCCTTGAAAAGCAAGCAAGTACATGATAATTTTGTGGATTTCGTGAATGCTTTATAGTATACGTTACTAGTAAACCTAAAAGTTTAATAGCATGCTTGAATCTCTTAACTAAGGAAAAATCTGATATCCATATAGCCTGTGACTTACTTGGTTTGGGGAAAACTCTGTAAAACCTAGTTGAAATGCTTGCTTGAAATTATATGCATGTTTAAGTGCTTTATTCAGTGGAGGCTTTCTTTCCTCTCTGTTGTATACTCCTTTCCTTTTCAACAACCCTTGGTTTTGTGTTTCTCTTCCATGATTCCTCTGAAAACTTCATAGAAAGATACAGAGAGTGACATCTGAAGTGATTATTGCAATAAGAAGACACCTTCTATGGCTTTCTCCTATGTCATTTTTAAAAGATTTTAAGGAACTAATCGTTTTGGCAATCACATAACACGTTGACTCATGAAAACATAATTGCATGATTGGATTTTAAAATTAATACTACTAAAATGTTGATAGTCTGAGCTTATTTTAAAATAGTCTGAAGCAGCACTGATTCTTGCCTCACGCAAAATTTTACTCTCGTTGGTTCTCAACATTGTCAAATCATCTAACTCGCACAATGCAACACTCATCATGCCTTGTTATTTCTACTTTAATTCATCAGCACTTTGTTGTGCTACACATTTTACTTCATCTTTTATTAACTATCTTTCCAAAATTCAAGAGGTCACTTATTTACAGAGTGAGTTTCCACATGACATCTTCATCTTCTCTTCTATAGGTAGGGTGAAAGCAGAAGTAATAGTAGTGGTAGTCTTCCTTTATAGAAAAGCAAGTGATAATTTATTTACAATTCTTGAGTTTGTTTATAGCTGTGATTTAGCATTTTGTTCCATGCAGTGCAACTTAAATTTTCTTTTCTGTAATTCTCCTTTTTATAGTTGCAAATAATTGCTACATGAAAAATGAACACGTAGTAGCAAATTGTTAAATCAATAATCTCATTTTAAACACAATTATTCTGTTATCTACCATTTATTTCAGAGGACTACACTGTGTTATGGTATATACCCTGAGGTGCTAGAAATCCAGTGGCATGGGGTTTTTGCACAGTCAATTTATTTATTTTCACCATGAATTTTAGCAGATCCTGGTGTTTCTCCAGCTGTACTGATAGAAAGGAGTGCTATACTGTCAGTTTTGTGTGTTGTTGCCTTCAATTCAATGCTTTCCTACAATTTTACAGTCCTTTCAGGGTCTCGACAAACAGCATTGCAGGTATCTTCTACTATTGGTGTGCCTAAGTCTGAAGGACTGATTTCAAGCACTTTCTCCTCTACACAGCTGTACCACAGGTTGCAGCTGTATAAGCATTGCTATCTCAGTAGCATTATTTATGCTCCCACAGATGATTATCTTTATATATATACTAAAAAGGATTAAGTTCACAATTTAATCTTAAATAAGGAAAATTAACATTCCTATCTAAGCAAGACCTGGTGTACTTAAGCGTGGTAATAGTCAGTATAGCTTGGCTTAATGTACTGACCCAATAGCAGCAAAGTAAAACTTGGCCAAGTAGAGTCAAGAGATTTGCATGAGATCTACTGGAAGAGGAGGCAAAGTATTTATAAAGAAAAACCTGTAACTAATGGTGTATTTTGACTGACTAAGATTAAGGAATCTTAAGTATGCCATAGTTTAACATATCCCTGAGATATTAAGCCCATGGTTTTGTCTATGCTGTCTTCTACTGTTTCTTTTAAAGTTCATACATTTTCTTAAGAAAAAGAGAAACATTCTTTTAGTCAACCTACAAGGTCATGATATTATTGCAAAGTTCCTTTCCATAAGAGCTTCTTTTTCTTAAAGACCAACTCCTTGTATATGTATTTCTGTTTTGAGAGCCTAGCTGTGGATTTACATTTGTGGCTGCTTTGCAAATTACCCATCCTAATAAAGTGATAACGTTATTAGCAAACAAGGAAATTTAAAATTAAAAAAGTATACCCATATATGTGTAAAAAGCAGAACAAAACCTATTGCAGCTTATTCCTGATATCCACTGGTAAATATTACAATTTTGTCTTTGCTTTACCAGCAAGATATGGGCTAAAAGAATTGTTCCTATTTCTGTCAGTTTTGCTAAAACTAATGACCACATTGAACTAGACAGCACCCTACAAGATGTGAATCATATCTTCATTTTAGAAAAATCTAAACATTTGTATTTGGGTTTTGTTTGTTTGAATACAAAAATATCTTTTTGGATAATAGCTATTTTCAGTTTGGGGGAATTTGATAGGATGTTTTGCAGTCATCAGCAATATTGTGTTCAGACACGAGTGTTAGTTTGTTAAAGAAAATTGCCTTATCCTTTCTAGGCCACTTACACCATAGTAGACACTAAAGAATGGATCTGTCCTTGACCCTCTCCATTTGCAAGTGTGCGTTCATCCTGTCTCACATTCCTAGCTAAACGATGTGTAATGGTTTGAAACCTGGTGCCCCCGCTGGGAGGAGATCTGAAACCCTAAACCAGGTACAAGCCTGAATGAAAGGGGCGTATACCTGTTCTATTCCCACTCCCCTCTTCCTGTCCTTGGGACTTCCTGCCAGGGTCTATAAAAGGGGGGAGAAAGGCACACCTCTTCCTCTTGCTCCTTTGCCTTTCACCCCGGACACAAGCTGCTCTGCTGCTCCCTGTGCTACACATGTCTGTGGCCATCTTGGAGACCTGGGCCTGATCTACAGACTGATTCCCTGCCTCCATCCACATCCAAGGATTGTATATCCAGCTTCAATCCACCTCAATCCAGCGAGATCCAGCACTGGGGAGCCTCAGCACAACATTTGGGTTTTGTATATTTGGAATTTTAACCTTCCTTGCCTTGTTGTTCCTACAACCCCCCTTCCCTGTTAAACTCTTACCCTTTTTCCTTTCTGTACCCTGTTTAAACCCCTACCCTTCTTCCTTTCTGTTCCCTATTAAATAATATATTTCATTTTGTTAATTTTCAATTTGGTGCAAGGTTTTCATTGTCCCTGCCTTCCTTATTTACCTCTCTACCTGGGAAAACTGAGGGATAAGGGAGGTGGGACACAATTCTGCCTTCTAACCGGGACACGATGGAAAGTGGAAATTTTGCCTGTGGGCCTCAAGGGGAAAAAAAAAAAAAAAAATCTTGTGGTTTTTCTTTTTCTTGATTCCTCCCCCCTCCCTGCTTCTGCCTGTTGCTACAGAAGGAGCATCTCTAGGCTTTAGTACTCTACATACAGATTCTGAACATGTAATTTCTGGACTGGAAGAACATCAGGAAAATTTTTCAGGCTAGAAAGATTTACCAAGACTCTAAATATTTTTAACTTTCCATCTTGCAAAGCTAAAAAATCTTTCAATCTTGAAAAGGAAAGTGTAATAATAGCTAGAAAAAAAGATAGGCTTGTTTATATCTGAGGAGAGTTTCCCATGTTTGGGGCTTTTTTTTCCCCCTTCTGTTTATTATATAAGATGTTGAAAAAAATCACATATTTGGAAATGGCCTACAAATTGTTTGTCAATGCATGGCTGTTTTTGAGCAACTCTAGAGTTAACTTCTTTTCCCTAGGATAGTAACATATTCTCTCATTCCTTTTCCCTTCAGTATAATGCATTTAGGCTATGTGTGATCACTGAAATAAACTGAAAACAGCCATTTCTTTGCTGTGAATGCTGGGATAATCAGTTCTGTCGTTCTTTCTACTTTTGATATGAGATTTTATAATATATTTAATATACCAGGAGGTATCAAGAGAAGACTGACTTGAGGCATGTAATTCTATATTGTGTTTTCTCACAGTGAATGAGAATTACACAATCTTTTCTTAATTTGTTTCTTACTTTAAAATCTTCAGTTCAATTAAAACTAATGATAATACCCTATACTTTTAAACTTTTATATATTGATATACCTTTTGGTACATATCTTTTCATATACAATATTGCAGTTTCTCTGCTTTAATCCAGACATATGGATTTTAGAAGCAAATTGAAAAGTTTTGTGATTTTGTGTAAGTTTTTTCTTCTTTGAAGTTACTGCTCTTAAGTGTTTTGTGATTCTTATTTTTATTTTATTTTATTTTATTT
>NW_008580885.1:39286-46558 GCF_000691845.1 Merops nubicus | reverse complement strand
GCCCCTCGCCGCTCGGCTGAGAGCGGCGAGCGCGGAGCCTGGCGTGACTTCGTGAAGCGGCTTTTTTAGTATTATTTCATCTGGAAAGCGTATTCGATGCGTGCTGTCGAGGTAGCGAAGTTATCTGGATATTAGAAACTTTGCCGAGCAGGACGGTTCGAAATTAGTTCAGGCCTCTGTTACATACACATTAATAAAGTTTACTATGATCCCCTTGTTTTGGCAGGGCTCTTGTTGAGCATATCGACTCCACATGTATTTTTTTATGTTTTGTTGTTGTGTGTCCTTATGTCTTAGCCACCGTAGTTAGATCCTACTTCCAAATGGAACAGCTAAAACTCACATTTTCTACCCATATATGAGCATGTAACAACAAAAGCTGCATTACAGTGTAAAGTATAATATTGCAAATACACAATCATGTTGTACTGTGTGGAATATTTTCCATAAAAGCACTGCATAATCATAGACTTAACTCAGAAATACTGAAGATTTTGGTAGGAAAGCACGGCACGGTGAACAGTTTGGTGATGTATTTTTATCAGATACTAGCATGAAAACTGACGTTAGGATTGCATGTGGACATGGCAAAGGAAAGGAAAGCAATCCCCATGGCTTAGTCTGATAATCCTCTGAAAGTAAATTGGCCCCCTCTAATCAACATAGTGGTTGGAAGAAAAGTGAAATCATTTCACTTCCAGGATAATAAATGGCAAATTCCAGGAGGTGTCCTTGCGTGTTACGGTAAACAGCTGTCTTATGCTTAATGCATGTCTCCTCTGCTACTCATGCAGTCTTTTTTTGCCAAGAAAACACAAAACCCAAGCCTGCTTCAGTTAATGAAGTTCAGTCTCACCTAGCTTGCCCTGTTGTGATAGTCCAGTTCAAAACGTTACCTGCTCTGCCCTTTAGAAAACCTGCCGGAACACTGCTTCTGCCCATGGGAATGCATGGCACGCTCTGTTCCCTTTCCAGGTTTGGGTGCCCAGACCTCAAACTGGGGAGACCGTGGGATGCACTCAGACACCATCTTGCTCCCAGGAATGTCACTTTGTTTTGAACCAGTCTTGTTTTAGAAATACTACTGCATTCTGTTCTAATTTTCCAGAGCCCCCTAATCTTCTTCCAGGCTCTTAATGATGTAGTTGATAATAGGATTGTTGGTATTAATTTGGAAACAATAATGCCAGCTGCTTGCTCGGTGGCTATTGGCAGAGGGGTGACCTTGCAGGTCAGCTAAGCAGAACTGGAAGTGCTTTGATCTGATCTATACAGAGCTAGATCTGTCCACCCGAACAAGAGAAGGGAGTGAATTCTCTCTCCATGGGATGCTGATTCTTCTCCACAGAGCACGGACAGCATGGCAGTGGGTTTTGATGCAGTCCTCGCCCGGATCAAGGATGTTTTTAAGAGAAATGGTTTGCTCATTCTCTCGGTGTTGTCTGTCACCATCGGCTGTCTTCTCGGATTCTTCCTGAGGACCAGACGACTCTCCCAGCAGGTGAGTGTGGCCGTGTAGCACTGCACAGAAAATCCCACACTTATGTAACAAAAGACATAGCAACTTGTGGAACTTCAGGATGGACTTTTGAAGATAGAAAGCACGTATATGTGTTTGATGAATTTAATTTCATCTGTTTATTAATCTGCACTCTTCTTTGGGTATTTTCATGTCTTCTCAAGCAATCTGTTTGCGAAAGGTTCTGGTCTTTAAGACACTAATTCTAGCATAAGCACATTACAAGGTTGCAAGTACGGGTGATAATGGTGGACGTTCAAGCTAGATGAAATGTAGTGTCTGATACAGACCTGGTAAAACTGGTAGTGCAATATATTTCATGGATTTTATGTTACTTCGGAGCATGTATATCTAAAGAAAATACTGGTAATATTTTTCATCATCAGATGTACAGAGGTACAGATGTTTATATGACACCAATGGTATTTTGTATTAATAAATTTGAGATTTCCCATCATTAGCAGACCGTGCTATTAAAGTGACTTGGGGCTTTCTCCCCAGCATGCTTCCACTAAGCTCTTTGCAGATACTAATTTCTTTCTGCGTTATTAGTCAGGCAGAGTAGACAGGGCAACACACGTTGCTGAATGCATTGTTTGAGCTCAAAATATAAATCTCAGTTTAAAAATATGACTTTTAGTAAATGTGATGAAAATAAATTGTGTTCTGCTACTGCTCACCACTGTCTGAACACCTTTTGTGTCCAAGCTGTAGCTTCATAGACATCTGGAAAAACACACAAAATGCAGAATAAAGTGCAGGTTATTGACGCTAGTCCTGAAGAGATGGCATATTTCATTTTTTCCTTCCTTTGTAAAGGAACAATGTGGTGTGCTTGTTGAATTACAGTACAGTATGTAATTTAATTGATTTTTGAATCATCTTTTAAAGCCTATCTATCTTTGCCACCTTATATACCAAAGCTGCAGGTTTTACCACTGTTATCTGATCCACAGCTCTCGCAGGACTTGTGTAGACACTCTTTATCTCAAAACAATAAGCATCTCTCCATGTATTTCTAGGAAATTAGTTATTTCCAATTCCCTGGCGAGTTACTGATGAGGATGCTGAAAATGTTGATTCTCCCACTGGTTGTCTCAAGGTAAGTGAGGAAAATGATTGTTCCAATAGCTTTTGAAGTTTCCTAAATGAGACGCTATTTTAGTTTTAACTGAATTAATGTCAAAGTGCCAGAAGAATTACTGGCTGCTGTGCATTCGTATTCATAGTGGAGCTATGAACAGGGTTTTTGATCAATAGGATAATTTCTGCAACACCTCATATAGATATTATTTGCTTTAAAACATTGTTTTTTTAATTGATGTTTTCTCCTTTCCCTTGTAATGGGAGGACTTTTTCCTTCAAGATAAGTAGAAGTTAATTACATGGAATAAAGAGCCCACCTTATCAAAAAGCCTATCTTAAATCTAAATAATTGAAATAATACACTATACAAACAAAATTAAAAAGAACAGTTGATTTATAGTCTCTGCAGTATTTTGAGAGATGTGCTGTAGTATGATGAATATTAAAAAAATGCTGTGTCTCCAGTGAACCAATAATATATGCCTGGCTTCAGCTGGAAGTGAAAGTGGTTTCTCAGTACATTAAAGGCAGAACCTTTAATGGGGACACTTTATTAGTAGTAGAATTAATTATTTAGAACCTGGTACTGATGGATGGTGCATTGTAGCTGCTTTTGAGGTGGACAGGAATAACTTAGGATAGGTTTTTCTCTCTTCTGAGGTTGACTGTCTTCCAACTACCATCACAAACACACACCAGCTGGGTGGCCAAAAGCTCTCTCCTATACCCAATGCTGAGAGAAGATATAAAGACAGATGGATAATAGCAAAGCTAACTTTACCTTACCAGATCTGAGAAAAAATTCTTGCAATATTTGGCACCTTTCCTTGAAGCTTCAGCTTCTCAAGCCTAATACATACACCAGAACCTCATCTTCCACTTTAAGAAAAAAATACATTTCTATACTTAAGATCACTGAGAGATGCTGAAAATTAACACAACCCAACACTGATTTTATTTTTAATTCATCTACCTTGACATTTACCTTCAGGGTTTTTCACAGAATAAAGTTGAGCCATGGTGCCTTGTTCCTGAAACTGGCTGGAGGACCATAGACTCATATTTGGTTCTGGTCTGTCAGATAGAGAAGAGCAAGACAAAACATGTTAAGAGATTTCTTTGAGTGGTGGAAGGAGAATTTTCCAAGGAAAACAAAAAACTCACATGAGGAAGTAATGTACTAAGGAGGACAGAAACAGGGTTGGAGCAGAGTCACATGCTCTTCCCTAAAATGTGTAGTTCTTTAGAGTCTCTTGTGGGTTCTAGAGATGTCAGGAGAAGCAACAGCTCAGAAGAGAAGAGGTGCTCTGCCACAGCCTGTGCAGCCCTTCATAGCTCTGGGTTACCTACAGATGGGTCAGGAGTGGATCTCTGAGCTGCACTGTTAGAACTGAGGGACTCCATCTGCTGAGGAAAAAGGAGAAGAAACTTGACAGATCTTCAGAGAGATTAGCTCTCCTTGTGCAGCAGTGTGGGTCTGTGTCCCTGTATAACAAACTAACCACCACCTGCTACTGCAGAATGAAATTCCAGGTTTTTGCAAGCAAAAAATACTCAATATATAGTTACATTCTTGTACTTTTTTTTTTTTTTTTTTGGGGGGGGGGTTGGTTGTTTGTGTGTTTGTTGTTTGTTTGTTTGTTTTAACAAGTACAGTATTATGCATACATATATTTAACAAAATCATTAAGCCAGGGCTCTTTATTTTTACCAATCTGCATGTATATTTAAACTAAATTTCTTTGTGGATTTGGAATATTCTCAGCCTGTCCTGCAGGAGCCATGGCATTTAAATGATCTTTTAAATTACTCTCTATTATTGCTTACAAAAGCCACGGGCACCATAAAAAGAGCTCTAAATCTTACTCTCCTAGTTGAAAATAGTGTAAATTTTGCCATGAACTAACAAGCGTAAAAATAACTTGTAAGGAAAAGGAAAGGTGAGAAAGGAAGGTAAAAAGAGGCACTTGGTACAAAATACTCTGTCTCCAAGCCCAGAGTTTATCTTGAAGGGTTGTAGTAGAAGTAAATGTGGCAAGTATGTGGCTCAGAAGACTGACAGTAGACTAGAAAACCTTGCACTTATAGGTCACTAGCACAAATCCAGCTTTCAGCAAAAATGGATGAAGATTTGTTCTGTCCCTCTTTTGATGTGAAAGAGAGTTAAAACAGAAACTTTGAAGGTTGTATTCACTAGGAATGAGAAACTGATGATATAACCAGATATCTCTGGATAGTGTTTATTTTAAAAGTTCCTTGGATGTGGAAGAAATCAGTCAAACAGGAGAGACTTCCTTCAATGTCCAGTTCCTTGTTTTACACAACTCTGGCCCAGCACCTGGACGTGCTGCATCCCAGAGCTCCTGTGCCTGTTCCTGATGTCTCCTGTCACTTGTGGTCTTAATTTTTGTTTTCCCATAGACAGAAAAATCTTGAAAAAGCAACCACCAACCACTAGCCTGCCAGTTTGAACCCTGCAAGAGTTTTTGTTTTTGTTGTGGTGTGACCCTTCATTAAGGGTGGGGATTGGTGTTATTTCAGTTATCTGGTTACATAAACAAGCTTCATAGCATCATACAACAACTCTAAAATAAATATATATTTGTTACCCCATCCTCTGCCTGTGGTTTAGCCCTGCTTATACTTATTAGTATCCACTAGGTCTCATGTATAGTGTTTGCTCTTCTCAGCGATGAGAACAGGCACCCACACAGCAAAGGATGCCACTTCTATTAGCAACATGAAGAAAACAAATTCTAACAAATAGTCTGACAGTTTTTGTCTGCCCTAGGTATGCTCAGTCGTGAAGGGTTACAAGATCACATTTTAGACCCTGTGGTTACCAGAGGTACAGTGCTGATTATATGTATAAACACAGGGTACTATTTTTCAACCTGGGAGTGGGAATATTAAGAGAGCTTGGAGAGAATAGGAGCCAAATCTGAATTCATAGTTGCACATTTAGGCTCTGCCTGAGCTCTTACTGCAGTTGGACAAGGGGATGTCCTCAACAAGCCTGAAAGATTGACTGCAAGAGATTTGAAGTTCCCTGATTCTCTTTGGGACAGAGGTCTTGATCCTCATGTGACAACTGCAATGCAAATTATATGTTTTCCTCCTCACATGCAAAAGATTTCAATGCGTGGCAGTGACAGAGGTGGATCCCAGTGCATCCTGCCCCGAGTCCTCTGACGTGTTTAAAAAACCGTGGTCACAGGTTTTCAGGTAGACATCTGCTGATCAGGGGGCCCAAGATGCTCAAGTTTGTTAAACCATCTCTCCTTCCACCTAACGCGTTTCCCGGCGTGCGGAGGCTCGGTCTGCATTGCACCCTGCAGCCAGGCGGTGGCTCTGTCAGAGGACTGAGGAACCAGGAGTTGTTCCCGGTGCTCTCTCTCTGCGTCTGGGAGACCCTTCATCCCAGGTGCTTTCTAATAGTGCCGCCTGCCCAGAAAAGAATAAAATCTCTACTCTCTTTCACTGGAGTTAATTATAAACTTACAGACGTATGTAGCTCCCGCACCTGCAGGCAGTGCTTTCAGGACAAGCTGAGTGGCAGATACCTGGGCATCACTTTAGTTTCCTAAAGGCTTGAAATAATCATATCTAATGTCAATGTCTGCACTCTGCACGAAGCAAAAAATTGGGAGAGGAACAAACACTCGACTTTCCCATTAATATCTTCTCATATTTGCTAAAGATAATATAAACCCTCTGCCCAAATCCTGTCCATGCCAGCAGTGCGAGTGGCTGTTGTTGGCTCGAGCGCAGGCCAGCCATGCTGGCAGGTGCTGTGCCATAACTCCCACTGTCACCTCCCTGCAGACTGTCTGTGTCTTTGTGGCCATCCCTAGTCCCATCATCTTCATTGCAGGTTGCCAGTTTTGTACCAATTGACTTCCTGAGGGCCAGAAACCTGATTTTCAGTAAGCATGGACTGAAACTGGTACTGAAATCTTGTCTTGTAGAATGTCATATCTTGCTGTGATTGAGGTTTTGAAGAAACTGCAAACTGTCTGAAAAATTCACCACTGCTGAGGCATTTACACTTCTTTTTGGCATGGGTTCCTTCCAGCAGGCAGAGAGGTTACACTCTGGCACTTACCCCAGGAAGGAAATTCAGCTCTCCCCTTCTGTCCTCTGAAGGGCCACACGCACCAGACCTCCTGCTCTTCAAAGACTGACTGAAAAAAGTGTGTGCTGCAGATCTGTAAGGCAGGCTGGAGAAGACGCAGGGCTTGCAGCCCGTGGTTCTTTTTCAAGATAATACTACACGCATGCAGATTATTATTCCTTCCCTATATTCAACCATGTAGTTTCATAGATGTTACAAGAACTTAGTTCTGTCCTCTGGAGCCTTCCATTCCCTCTGCATCATTTGTTTTAAATGTTATTAGTAAGGGCTATCACACACAGAGCTTGACTGCATAAGCCTTGCCTCTTCAGGAAAGCAAGCTAAAGCCAAAGTTACATGGGCTTACACCAGCTGAACCTACTGAGTTCTCTTTGTCTTAAATGTCTGCCTATACAGGTAACAGAAAATTACATTCCTTATTTCAACACCCTCCTTGTTGATATTCTTAATCTTTTACCTGGTGATAGATACGTGGCTCAGTTTTCTAAGGCTGTGATTAGCAGTAAGACGTGAGACTGCCTGTGGGAAAGAG
>NW_008580885.1:0-39255 GCF_000691845.1 Merops nubicus | reverse complement strand
AAAGAGTTGTCAGGGCTGAACTGTTCAGCTCTCCTAACAGGCTTGTTACCACAGTGATTATTCTCTTTAGGAAAAGCAGTTTATTTTGTTTAAGCTTAGGATAATTATTACATTTTGTATTTATTTGTCACTCAACATTTTCTAGATAGTTAAGAAATAATGGGTAGCAGAGATTTGATCCTTTTCCATGTGCAGAATCTGTTAAAGACTGTTCCCTTTATAAAGAAAGCTAAATAACTGATTAGACTTGTACTTCTTTCTTAAATTATTATCCTTGTTCCTTTGAGTATGTTGTGCCTGATACAAGCAAGAGTATGCTGATGAAATTTTATATTTATTTAAGGGCTCATTTGTAGGTACTAATATTTGTTAGTACTGGAGTTTTGTTGCTGAATTAAGTACAATATGCTAAATATAGAACTGTCTGTCTTTAAGGGGATTCCTGTCCATAATGCCATCAGTTCTGGTAATCCCTTAGCCTTCTGCTCAGATTCGTGAGTGGGTCATTCTTACTCATGCTGTTAAAGCCTAGTGTTTAATCAGAAACTACTCGTTATACTACCCTTTTCCCCATATAATTTTTTTTCACAGCTCTTTGATTTGGGGAACACATTGGCATTTTAACAGCCCACTAATGAAAAATAAAGCTCATTCCTCTCTAATGGAATTCTGTTGCCCTTCAGCTGTATTGTGCCATACCAAATTTTACTTCTCAGTACTTGTTAGTACGCTGTTTTGCTTGCTGTCTGCTGTGGATGAAACTGGTGAGAGATTTCAGACTGGAGATTATTTATCTGTTTTACTACATAAGCTTGCCATTTGTTCAGGATGAAAAATTTGATCCAAACATTCAGGGACCAGTACCAAAATTTGCAGTCTAAATCTTATACCATGGTTATAAATCCATGCCTGATATGGTTGATATAATGTCTATTCAGAAATACAGCTCTCCAAAAGGCTATGAATCTCTTTTTTCTTATTTATCATTAAATTTAAACCAAGATGTCGGCCAAAATTAATTCACTCAGTAATACTGGGTTTGTATGAATGACAATATGTGCAATACTTTGGGATCTGGACAGGCTGGAGCAATGGGCTGAGGTCAGTTGTATGAGGTTTAACAAGGCCAAGTGCTGGGTCCTGCACTTGGCTCACAACAACCCCAGGCAACGCTCCAGGCTTGGGGAGAAGTGGCTGGAAAGTGCCTGGTGAAAAAGGACCTGGGGTTGTTGGTGGATGGTCAGCTGAACATGAGCCAGCACTGTGCCCAGGTGGCCAAGAAAGCCAATGGCATCCTGGCCAGGATCACAAATAGCTTGTCCAGTAGGAGTAGGGAAGTGATCGTGTCCCTGTACTCAGTGCTGGGGAGGCCACAGCTTGAGTACTGGGTTCAGTTGTAGGTGCCACAGTATAAGGACATTGAGGTGCTGGAGTGGGTCCAGAGAAGGGCAACAAAGCTGGTGAGGGATCTGGGGAACATGTTATGAGGAGCAGCTGAGGGAACTGGGATTGTTTAGTCTGGACAAGAAAAGGCTGAGGGGAGAACTTATAGCCCTCTATAACTACCTGAAAGGAGGTTGTAGTGAGGTGGGTGTTGGTCTCATGTCCCAAGAAACTAGCAATAGGACGAGAGGAAATGAGCTTCAGTTGAGCCAGGGGAGGTTTAGATTGGATATTAGGAAGAATTTCTTTCTTTAAAGAGATGGTGAGGCATTGGACCAAGCTGCCCAGGGAGGGGTTGGAGTCCCCATCCCTGGAGGGGTTCAAAAACCGTGTGGAAATGGTACTCTAGGACATAGTTTAGTGGTCATAGTAATGTTGGGTTGATGGTTGGACTTGATCTTAGAGGTCTTTTCCAACCTTAAAGATTCTATGGTTCTATTTCTTCTAATTCATTCCTGGTACTGAGAGATACTTTCTTTGTTGTCATGGGAAATTCACATAAATGAACTGAGGACTGAATGGGAAAGGAAGATAACATAAGCTCCTCAACAGTTTTGGCTTGGTCTTTTCTGCTATGTGTGAATTAAACTATTCCCTCTGGCCATTCTTTCCTAAATACTAATCACTCTGCTCTTATTCTTGTGCAGCTGCCAAACTGGGGCATAATCAAGTGCAATCAAATTTATGTAGTGTATTATGTAGTGAGGTGTTGAGGAGCAGCTGCAAAATGCTGCCTGCAGCTCTCTGAGGAGCCTGCTCAGAACAATGTCCTGTAATGTACCAAAGCAGGTGTATTTTCCATAGAATTAAATTGCTCTTTGAAACATGGGGCTTTTTCTTCATATTATTAGACTCTGAAATTTCTATTTTACCAATGTTACTTTGCCAATAGCAAAACTGTTCTCACTTGAGGACAAGACTTTCCCAACAGGGGAGGGTAAAGCTTCTGCTGGGTTAGTATAGGAAAATATGTGGGGTACCTGAATGATAACATGAGGTGTATATAACATTCCATTTCTGAGCTAAATAATAATAAAAATACATTGCACACCAGTGAATACAGGACATTATTCCTTTCCTGGGACATGAGATCTACAGTCTTTATTGTGGAAAAGGTCATTCTAGAAATAGGAGTTTTAAGGACACGACTAGAGGGGATAAGTATATTTACGTTCAGAGTGAAATGCAAAACTGTACTTGGATGAATCTGAAAGGGAAGGATTACACAAGGATAAGAAGAACTGGTCAGACAGCAATACCCAAGGATAAGAAGAGCTGGTCAGAAAGCAATCTCACTCGACACCATTATACTCCTTTGAATTAGCCATATTGCTATTATATTGCAGAACAGATGTCCGATTACCCCAAAAGTTCCTCAAAGGATGCTTTGAGATTGCTTGAGCTTGTAGAGGAAAGTTTCCTTCTGTTTTAGGAAACCTTATTAAGACTCCCTCCTCTGTGCCTCAGACATCTTCAGAGGTTTCACTACACCATCATCTGCAACATTATTGATGTTCTTAGCTCTATTTAGGAATAGGGATGGTCAAGTCCCATACTGGTTTGTAGTGTTTTCTTTTACTTGTGCAACCTAGAGGTCTACACCATTTCAGTGCAAAATGACATGTTTGCAGAGTTATACATGACAAAATTGGACCAACTCAGTACAAATTATTAAGACTGTGTCAGCAGGGAACTAGTGACGTGCAGTAGAAATCTGTGATCACAAGATAAGACTGGGTGTGGGAAGCACTGAAGTGATTATGAATGGGATACAAGCAGACTGTGACCTGGCAGAATTTTTCTGTAGTCCCCTAAGAGCTCTAAAACACTTAGTGTCTCACAAAAGAAATGGCAATGAAGTGAAGCTTGGAGGGCTGTCTGGATTCCCTCTGTTTCTTTAGGATAGAAAGATGTATGAACTATAAACAGTTGAATAAATCTGACATTTGTTTTAATCCAAATTTAAGTTTCAAATCCTTTTGCCCTTTTCTTAGTCTACAAACACATGAAAGAACTGTCAGAGCAGAAAAACAAGTATTATTAAGATCCTTGGCTCTTTCCAAAGATGTGAAGCTGCACATCCATATTCAATAGCTCATTTGGTTTTGTTTGCATCCTGACCTTTGAATTTAGGAAACTTTGTTTTGTTTTGTTTTGTTTTGTTTTGTTCAGAACAGCTAAAGTCAACAAGCTAGCCTGAATTCTGTGTGAGCTGCACTACAGTATCTCAGATCTCCTTTATCAGTCAGTGATCAAAGGTTGCTGTTCCCCCCTTCCAGCACTCCTAGATGTATCACAGAAGCTTTGCACACTGGGCCATTTGGGAGGAAGCAGTGACAGAATGGCTGTGGGACTTTGTGCTCTACAAAGTCCTGCCTTGTTTACACTAGTCCATAAAAACACATTTCCTGTTGTACACTAAGAAAATACACAGCATGTTGTGAATTCCTGGCAGGATTTCTGGTATATATGTCAGTTTATCGTTACAGTTACAAGTGCTAGATATTAACAAAAAGGAGATCTCAACATTGTGAGTAAAATATAAAACTCTTGCTATTTTGTAAGGCATTATTTAAAAAATCAGAATCTCAAAAAGTTGCAGACAGACAGATCTTCTAACATATTGCTCATTGTTTGAAGATCAAGAGCCAGATTTTCCACCATGCCTGACACCTTCGAGTTTCCAGTGTGCTTAGTAAAATAGTTATATACTGAGGCTCTATGAAAAGTTAATTCACATTTCAAGTGCTATTACGGCTGATAATCTAGCCATACAAGAGCTGCTGCAACAGTCCTATTTGTAAAACAGCTACCATCTTTTGTATTTGTGGTCTTTTTTGAGCATAGATACTATTTCATTTCTATCAAGATACATAAACTTCAAAAATGCTGTTTGTTATTACTTGCTTTTCAAAGGAGATGATTCTTAGTAGTTCCCTGGATCTTCAGGAGGATTCTAGTCTTGTCGTGGCCTTTGAAGATCATGCTGTAATACTATGGAACTTTTAATTATACATGATATTGGGCATCATTCCACTGACTACCAGTGATCATGATAATTCCTTAGTGGTGTCCAGATCAGCAGAAGTGTGCTAAAACCCCAGTAGTCTGCAAAACTGTTGGGGTCTGAGTAAAATTCCCAGAGAGCCCAGGTGTGACGTTATTGCCTGTCTGGGCTGAACACAAACATCCATCTACACAAATGGGACATCCTTCTACAAGTGCACAACACATACCTGATCCAGCTTAGTCTGGGGTGTGAGCATGGATTACTGCAGGATTTTATCTTCTCTGTACTTAGACAAATGATGTCATGCCACATGAGAGATTCTGGCATCACTTAGAAGTAGGTGAATGGGACTGGAGATGTAGGATGGAACCAGCTTCCCACCAAGATGCCACTTGATGATCTGTAATGTGTATACAAGTACAGACCAACAGATGTCCTAAGTAGCTGCTTGCACATGTATGAGCAGGAGGCATTTTTTTCCTGTGCAGTGTGATAGGACATTGGGAGATGGAAAAACAAAACTGTAACAAGTAACTGTAAGTAAGGGCAGACCATCTAGGGTGAAGCAGAGGGAGGAACAGGCTATGGTCCTCCTTCCAGTACCACTACAACCCCAACATGTGATGAAAACAAAAGGCTTCTCTATCACAGCCATGGCAGTGTCTTGCTCTGTAGGTATTCTGTCATGTTAGAAGAAAGAAAGAGAATATTCTGGAGAGAAAAAGTCATTCTAGTCACTCTTTCTCACTGCTGAAATAATTTTAACTACACTAGAGACTAAGAGCAAAATTAAACATCAGACTATAGAGAAATAAAGAAAGAAAGTTTCTTATCTCTTTCTCTCATTACTTTCAAGAGTTTTATATTCTCTGTTGCAAACTATTCCTCCATAAATGGTACCTCCATGGAAGTGAAGCAGCCTGCCATGAGAGCACAGATAGCTGGACACAGATGAGGAAAAGACTCACAGTCCACTGCGACACAGAGACCACTTCAGGCATATCTCACTTCACTTTGAATTGTTTGTCTTTGAATAAACTGCCTTAATTTCTCTGTTCCCTTGTCAGTGAAACGGAGATAGTGCCTTCCTGTATGGTGGTAGGCTATATTAGTAACGCATTTGAAGGTGATTAAATGGCTTGTGCTGTGGAAATGGAGATTATTATCCTGTTGAAACTTGCAGGCACTGACCTTGACGACAAGGGAAGTGCCTGCATGCCCGAGCAGCATCAGGGGAGGCAGCACTTCACTTTCATGGTGCTCAGTGGCAATGTAATCGTCTCTAATGTATGCTAGAGGAGCTTCCCAGCCTCACTGGGAGAACTTGCTTAGGAAGGTCTTTTCTACAGCATGCAATTACAAAATGAGAATGTGAGGGAGGGTATGGGATGAATGAAAACAAACATGGTTCTAGGAACAACTGTTGGTGGTTAATACTTGACCATTACTTCTTGACAGGATTAATGTCTTTCTAATCACACTAATCCCTTCTGATAACTTTATCCATAATCCATCTATTTCAAAGCAACATCCAGATGGCTTCTGGTGGAGAGGAAGACAAAATAAACATGCTGAATGGGGTCTTAACAGCAGCTTCCTGGGTCTTCCCTTCCTGGGATATAGGTTTTGCTCTTGACACAGGACAAAAAGCATGCTTTAATCAGACAGCAAGGGAAAACTAGAGAATTGCAGAGAAGATAGAAAGTTCTAATTTTATATGTAAATAAAATACTTCATAAAGATTCTGATGCTTATCAGTGATAGCCAGAACAAGCCTGGAGCTGCTCATAAGGGTTTAGCTACTTGTTTGCATGGGACTAATTAGATTTCCAAGATATTGAAAGAATTCCCTTCCTCACTATGTCAAAACTTCTGTAGTAGTTTTGGGGGTGTTATGCAGGTTTCTCTCAAAGCAGGCATGAAGCTTGCTGCTTAATAGTTTCATTGGTACTATTACTATCACCAATATTTTAAACAACCTAGTAACTGGCTTTACATTTTTAATGAGTCACATAAAATAACTCCTGGAGTTGCCCCCATCTAATTTCGCCTTAAAAGCTTAACCTAGGTTTCACTAGCTCTTCCACTGATCCTGGCTTCACTCTTCACCTTCCTCCCTCAACAAGGACCCCATTAAGAAATAATTTATTTTAACCTTTAATAAATCACATGGAGACTGTCCAAAAAATGTAAACAAGCTTTAATCAAGGCATACTAGATAAAATAATTTAGCTAGTTTTTTTTTTCACTAACAATCAGCAATGAAACGATTGAAGTAGTTGTCTTAACTATCTGTTCCATTAAAATGCTGCAAGTAAACAAACTTTTTTTCTGAATTTTTGCCATATCCAGCTTTTGATAAAAATGCTGCTATTTAGTTTACTGGCTTTCTGGTGTTCTTTCTCCAATACAAATGTGGCTAGATAGTTCAGAGAAGAGACTAGACAGATTTGGCTGTGTCAGAACAACCTGTTTCCCAGAAAACAAAATAAAGTGTATTTTTAATTACTTAAGTCTCAGTAAAAAAGCCAGATACATTTACTTGTTATGAATAAAAATAGAAACCTTAGAAAGACTGTAAACATGAAAATATTGTGGAGCATCAGGTTTGCATTGTGTAGATATTATCAAGTTATCAAAACACAGTTTTGAAGAGACTTGAAAGAGCCACAGGAATCTAATGACCATAGGACAGATATTTGCACAGATACACAGCAGATAGAATGATTTTGGAGGCTATTCTTCAAATCAGGTGTAGTGTTTGAGAAAACTTCATCCAAGATTTTTTGGATAAACAAGATAGAATAAAAGAAAATGAAGCAGACTATTCTAGACAGAAAAAAGAAAAGCTACAGGCAGATCATTTTTACATGTAATTGGAATGATCAGTGCAGGAGGTAAAGAGGTCATGGGGCTACTTAGTTCATTACAGTATCTGTTATTATATCCAGAAACAGATATTTCAAAGGAAGGTGCAAGAAGCCTCTTACATCTTAGTAATCAGAGATTTCACTTAAATCCTGCACTACAAAGGTTAACATCTCATCCAAAACTCATTAACACATATTTTGGAAACATTAGGCTTGATGTCATTTTTTTCCTACACAAACTAAGAAATGATCCCTGAACATGAAGTTACATTTTTATGGGTTTGTTTTTCCAGACTGATGAACAGTAAGGCGTTTGAAACCAGTCCCACAGCACTCTGCAGGAGAAGCTGGCAGCTCATGGCCTAGACAGGTGGACTCTTGGCTGGGTTGAAAACTGGCTGGATGGCCAAGCCCCGAGAGCTGTGGGGAATGGAGTTAAATCCATTTGGCATCCGGTCACGAGCGGTGTCCCTCAGGGCTTGTTTTTGGGACCAGTCTTGTTTAATGTCTTTATCAATGACCTGGATGAGGGGATCAAATGCACCCTCAGTAACTTTGCAGATGACATGAAATTAAGTGGGAGTGTTGATCTGTTTGAAGGTAGGAAGGCTCTGCAGAGGGATCTGGACAGGCTGGAGCAATGGGATGAGGTCAGTTTTATGAGGTTTAACAAGGCCAAGTGCCGGGTCCTGCACTTGGGTCACACCAACCCCAGGCAATGCTCCAGGCTTGGGAAGGAGTGGCTGGAAAGTGCCTGGTGGAAAAGGACCTGGGGGTGTTGGTGGATGGCCAGCTGAACATGAGCCAGCACTGTGCCCAGGTGGCCAGGAAGGCCAATGGCATCCTGGCCTGTATCAGAAATGGTGTGACCAGCAGGAGTAGGGCGGTGGTGGTGCCCCTGTACTGAGCACTGGTGAGACAGAATCTTGAGTCCTGTGTCCAGTCTGGGACACCACAGGATAAGAAGGACATAGAGGTGCCTGAGCAGGTCCAGAGAAGGGCAACAAAGCTGGTGAGAGGTCTGGAAAACATGCCTCATGAGGAGCGGCTGAGGGAACTGGGCTTGTTTAGCCTAGAGAAAACTGAGGGGAGACCTTATTGCTCTCTACAGCTACCTAAATGGAGGTTGTGGTGAGGCTGGTGTTGGTCTCTTCTTCCAAATTACTGAGGATAGGACAAGAGAAAATGGCCTCAAGTTGTGCCAGGGAAGATTTCTGTTAGATATTAAGAAGAATTTCTTCACTGAGAGAGTGGTTAGGCACTGAAATGGACTGCCCGGGGAGGTGATAGAGTTATCATCTCTGGAGGTGTTCAGAAAACAAGTGGAAGTGGCACTTGAGGCTATGGTCTATTGGTTAGGGAAATGTTGGGAGGAAGGTTGGACTTGATGATCCTGGAGGTCCTTTCCAGCCATGGTGATTCTATGTACTAAGTGACATGTACTATAATTGTTCAGAAAAGCTGCAGATTATTTTTCATTGTCTTAGTCCTGTTTTGTCCATTTGTTAATCATTTAAACATGCTATGGAAGCTACACATGAAATTTATGTGTGGAAGCTACTTAGCTACATAGTAAGTTAGATAATTTTAATCTACGAATCAAGTGTTGGTCCTGTTAGTTCAAGCCTAACCAGATCCAGAGGCTTGACAAGAATTAAAGATACACTGTTTTTCATTCCATTGTGTTTCATGAGAATCTAGTAGTGGATGGCATGGGAACATCTTTGTTCAGTCTTAAAAGAAACTTGGGAAACTGTTGGGAAGTTTTTATGTAGCCAAGAGTGTCTGATGAAAATTAGATTTAAAGGAAAACCTGAACATGAGACAGTAACCTTAAGTTAAACCATCTGGAAGCTTATTCCTCCTGACTTCCTTATTCCCTAGGAAACAAGAAAAGTACTTTTTCTTGTCATTCTTTGGCTACATCCTGTGAATATTAGAGCTCTAGAAAATGATGGTGAGGAACTCCTGTGAGGTAACTGTGTATTACTTACTTTGTACAAGAACTTTCATAATCAATATGTCTCTTAATCTTTGTGTCTTCTGTCCTGTTCCCTCTGACATCAAACGTATGAAGTCAAATGAATAACAGTTAATGAGTGATTACTGTCTCATACTAGCTACAGGCATTTCTTTCTGCAAATGATTCTGAGCAATTGCTTAAAAGGACGTGCCCAGTGTTACTCCACAGCCTTTGGAGAATTCCTTCCAGTGGTCCCCTCTTAAAACTGAGCATTGTAGGCCATGAAAACCACAGGGCTTTGTTTGAACCCAGACCTTTGTGCATGCCTCTATCACACAACAGTTACCCCTGTTGCACCTCCATAGTTAATTACTTTTGAGGACTTTCTCATCACAGCATGAACGGAGCATGACTTTATCTGGTGACAGGATAATCTCATTACAGATGATGATCTTGTTAATGAATATCCCCAAGACAGAGCAATCTCATTATTAGCCCCCTCAGGATTTGTCACCCAGGAGTCAATGTATGATTAGAGTCTAGCTGTTCAGCATCCTCTCAGATCTTAATAGCCCAATATCTTGAGGCTGAGGTAGCACCCCTAAAGGCAGATGAACCACTGGACATATTTAATTAGGATTTTTGTCCTTAAGTACTTCTGGATATACTTCTCAGGTGAGCAGTCAAGACAGTTTAAGTGCTATGTGCAGGGTTCATCTCTCCACTGTTGTGTAGAACAAACACAACGCAGTGGCATCAAGGACAGTGGAAGCAGTGGGGTTTTACCACTCTGGTGGTGGCCTCAGGGCAGTACCAGGAGGAGAAGGCTGTTTCCTCAGTAGTGTCCTCTCCAAGTAATCACTCTGTGTGGTGTCCTACCTACAAGTTACAGACCTGCTGGCCAATGGTCAGACCTTCATACCACTGGTGTCTGTTTCCTTGTGAAGTGTATCTAAAAAGAATGCTGAAAATTATTGCCATGAAAAACATCCATCTAGTTAAAATCAACCTGATTTTAATTTTTTCCATTTTTTTTTCTGGCAAGGTTAGGGTCAAGGCTGAAGTCTAGTATCTCCTCTGGGCATCAATGAGCTGTTGAACTGTCCCAATGGCCTGTGAAACTTCAGCCTGTGAGAAGCATTCACTCCTAGAAAGCTAATAACAACATAAAAGTTGTTTTACAGAAAACTAACACATTATTTTGAGATAAATGTATTTAACTCAACTGCTGTATCAAAAAAAAAAAAAAATTAGAATATTTACTTTTCTGGATGAGTCCATCAAAGGGAATTAGCAAGGGAAAAAGTATCATTGCTGCTATTTTTTTTTTAATATGTAATAACGTGTTTGTACACTGTGCTTTACAGACATGCAGAAAGGTGGATTGTTTATCAAAGAAAATGGTAAGAGGGAAGAACAATGGTTGCAAGAGTGAGAGTTACCAAGATGCTAGTTTTCTAAATGATCCATATTACAGTGCAGCCAAGGTTTCCTCTTGGTCCTATAGTGTTAACAAAACCCATGCTAGATGGGAGACTGGCAGTGCAGAAAAGCAATACATTTTCTTAATTAATCTAATGGATAGCAGGAACCTGAGCACTAAATCCCACCCATTTGATTTCATTAAATCCACTATAAAGGCTAAGCTGCACTTTAGCATTGGGTCTAGACGGCCTCATCAGAGTGAGGTCAAGGAGATCTCATTCAAGGAGGTGCAACTTAGTAAATGCCTGTTCATGAGGAATTTCATGTTCACTGATGAACAGTTCTGTTCTGATGAGAAAGCTAGGCAGTGGGGCACACCAAATAGTAAATGTCCTGTTTTATCTCACCTGCAGTTTTCCTGACATGTATGCTTTGAAGAGTTTGCAGAGAACCACTGAAAGCTAAATCTCCATTTAATGCTCCAAGGAACCCCAGTGTCATTGGAAACTCAATTTTTTTTCTCAGCCTCAGGTCGCTTGCAAGCTGCATCAGGGCCTATGTCAGAGCAGCCTCAAGAAAGTTCAGGGACTAGGCAGTGTTCTGTCTAATCTGCCTATAAAAGAAGGTCAGTGGGAGTTAAAGCACTTGGTGGAGAGCTGTATAGCTTGGCAGAGGCAAGCTACACAAGCCAGAGGAGGGACACTGGTCATCCTCTGGCAGTGGTGGGCAGGGAGCTAAAGAGGAAAGAAAATGCTGGAGTGACCATAACATTTTCCTTGCTCCTCACTGCAGAGGCCCACCTGCCCATGAAGGACTGTCCTCTGCATTCCACACACTGGCATGAACGTCAGCTGGGGGCACAGTCCACTTCCCAATGTACTCCTGGCAAAGCAAAAATATATTGTACTTTGTATTGATTTAGGAAAAAAAAATACAACTCATTTTTAGATTTAAAAAAAAAGGACTATATGACAAAACTGCCCCTTAGTGGTTTTAATTTCAAAGTTGTGGCCCTGCCTCACATAGGAAGAGGTGAGGGGATTGATCAGATTTCCTTCAGAGACCCCTGATACCTGAATTATTCTATGAATCTGTAAAAATATGTGTGGAGTTTCATACCTGTGTGTTTATAACTGATTATTGCCTTTCCTCCTGTGAACTGAGCCATCACATCTGTAGGTTATATAAAACTGTCCCTTGAGCCTCAGGGAACAGTCAATGGGATTCAGTCCCCGGATGTGCAGCCCCAGCTTGCAAGGTCCTTCAGGTAACCAGGATCTCACACTGGGGAGCATCCCTTTAAACACAGAAGCTGCAGCTTACTGGCAAGCTTCTGAAGAAACTGGTGTGTTGGCAATCCTAAGAGAAGCAAGGAAAGTAGAATAATTAGGCGTGAGCTGCATTAATGTTATGCAAAAGATACTATACATATTGTATTTTCTTTCCACAGCTTAATGTCTGGGCTAGCAGCCCTGGATGCCAAGACTTCCAGTCGATTAGGAATCATAACTGTCACTTACTACCTGTGGACAACGTTCGTAGCTGTGGTTGTGGGAATAATTATGGTCTCCATTATCCACCCTGGTGGAGCAGCACAGAAGGAGAGCACTGAAGAGGGTGGAAAGCCCATCATGAGCTCTGCAGATGCACTGCTTGACTTAATCCGGTAACCACATCCCTTCTTTCTGTTTTCTGAAGGTAGCATTTCATACATAGCTGCATGAGGAACTGTGGCCTGAAGATAAGTTCTGAACCTAAGGATGAATCTTTTGTTTAAATCAGGAAAAAGTAAATTTCAAAAGATGATTTTCAAGTTATTAGACATTTGCACCAAATGTATCAGAAGTACTAACAATATTGGGTTAGGGGTTTTTCCTCCCCCCCTGGAATCACATGTAGCCTGTGGACCTTACCATCACTCTATAATTGAGGTCAAGAGAGTATTAAAATGTACAGTTAATTTAAATAAGGGCAGACTGTTGTAACAGGCAACGTCTTAAATATAAGGCCTGAAATCCACATTTTTTTCAGGAAATAAATCTTAGAAGTGCTGATACAACTGCTCATAGCAACTTTCAGATAAAGGACACTATTAGAAAAACCGCTCATAATCTTTTTCTTTGCTCTTTTTGTTATATTGTTTGCTCTTTTTTGTGGCTTTTTCTTGCTTGTTTTACTTGGCTTGGCAGAAAGGAGGCTTGTTCTTTTAGACCAGCATTAGAGCAATGATACTGTTGTGGTAGCCTGGCTTGAATATCCCTCTTTGTCTCAACATTTCAGGTGCTTGTGGGACTAGTTTCCTGACTGAACTTAGTATGTGCCTCAGATTTGTTTTGCTCAAGCAGAAAGACCAAGTTTTGCTTTTCATTGGGAGTTCTTCAAGTCAGCGATTTCATACAGTATGGGGCAAGGGCTTTTAGGCCAAGTGTTATCTGAACCACAGAGTTCTCTTTGGATTTTGATTATTAAAATTAAAAATATTGCACAGTTTGTATTTTAAAAACTGAAATTCCTGACCAGAAACCTGTTTGGTTTTCTACTGTACCAATGTCTTCCTCAGAATGGGCCAAATTAAATCAGTCATAGAGCAGCAGCTGAGCACACACTCTTTTGTAACTTCCCACAAAACCATCATCTTCACCTGCAATGGGAAGCTGCCCACTTCAGGGCATCTGTATCTCCCCAGAGACTTTGCCAGGATGTATGTGCAGTGGAACCCACACGTGTGTTTGTGACATAATCTTCATAACGTTGTTCTGTTTCTCCTGCATAAAGTTCTGTAATTCCTACACCAAGAGGAAAGAACTGAGCAGGTTACTGAAGCTTTGAATCTGACAGAGTAGCATAAGAAGTAAAAAGGAATTTAAGAAAACTGTAATCTAAATTATCTTCAAGAGTGGCAATGTCTGGCAACCCTTTCTGGTGTTCTAAGCTGTTCCTAAGGCCTTGGTCTAAGACCAGTAAAGGCACTGTGAGACACATGGTGCAAAGTTACATCCAAACTGCCCCTACAGCTGTCTCTGGAAAGGGTCTCCCTCTCCACAGGTTCCCATCTCCTTCCTCACACCAGCCCAGTTGCTTTTTGAGACCCAGAGTTCATGGAGATGAGTCAGATGAAAAGTCATTTGGGCATGCAAAGTCTAAATTCAGTTCTATATTATTATGTTTGCATAAACCAACCAAAAGTCTCTATGACTGGAACCTGAGGTCTGAGGTTCATTCTCATCCCTTCATCTCTGGCTAGTCTCTGTACACCACAGGTTTAGTGGTGAGGCTGGGGAACACTTTGTTCTGCTGAGCCTCATTGCAGGTAAAATACTAGGTCCTGGTCTAAAAATTTGCAAATATAATCTATAATTTCACATCCTACAAATATTTACCTAAGAAAATTATAGTAGTCTATGTGCATATTTCAGTTATTCATGTTTCCCACCAGGCAAGTGCTTTTAGGTTATGAAACATTAAAGTCTTTGCTAGTTTGGATAGGTGTTAACTCTGGCAGGCCAACAAGCCACTCTCATTACCACAGTGAAAGAGAGAGAATAAAGCTCTCTCTCCTTTTGCTGTGATAAGCAGCACCCACAGCTGCAGCCTTTCTACCTCATGTGCACAAAGTGGTGGCTCGCATTCCTCTGTTACAGAAATAATAATCACATTTAACAAATAAATAAGTAAAAGTAACACGACAGTGGGGAATGGGCTTTCAGCCTAAGCAAACACTATGGGTGAAATCCTGGCTCTGCTGAAGTCAACTGCAAAACTCCTAAATATCTGTGTGGAAGTCTGGATTAAATGTAATGATGTATCTGCTGGTTTAAGCTAGAAAAGCTGATCCTTTAGCTCAATGATAAATCACTTCCATTCACAGCTGGAGACCATCTTTTTCAGCCCAGATTGGCTTATCTTCTCAATTCATTAATTTCCTCTCGATTTATCAATTGCATATGTGCACAGAAGTTTACACAGGAAACATCTGGTATTCTGCAAATGAGGAATGCTAAATGTACAAGAAAAGGGATGATATATGTGACATAATTATGGGGTTTATTTTAAAAGCATGAATCTTGGCATGGTGATACGCGTATTCTTCCTCACTGATTTCAGATTTGAAGCCACTTTAAAATGATTAAATACATTATTATTTATTGTGATGTTATATATGACATTGTCAGGTCTGGAATTTTTGGCGGGGAGGATGTTGCTACAAATTGAATTTCTTGAATTTTTGGGCAAGGGTTTTGCTTTTAGAAGGGGTTTTAATCAGATATTAAAGAATGTATTGCCTTAGCAAGAAATGAAACAAACAACTACTGTAGAGCTTCAGGGTCATCCTAAATACCTGCAACATTAATCAATAATCATGTTATTATTTTGCATTATTTTGCAGACTGTGCTTCCCCTGTATATGTATCTGTTATGTAAAAAAAAAACAGCAATAAACCCTCCAGTATATATGACTTGATTAGGACATAACAGTGACACTGTACTGCATAATTCTGGAATAGCTCTAAACCTCACATCAAGCACAACGTACATAATCTCATCAACATATTGAATTTCATGCCTGAAAATCTGCATCCATAAGCCAATCATTTTTTGCCACACTAAACATCAGTACTTGAAAGATTTCCTACCTAAAGGGAATCCCTAGAGTCTGGGGACAAGATCTGTGCACGTGAACCTGCCCCTACTGATTTCCCCCTAGATTTAATCTGGACAGAGAGGCCACTGAATGCAGCATACCTAGAAGTATTTTCAACATTCAGCTACTCTTTATACCTAAAATCTTTAGTGCTGCTTTGGCATTAAATGTCTGAAATTTTGCTTTAGTCTGATCCAGCTCCTGCTCCTTGTGGAAGTTACCTGTTTAACTAGGTAGTTGACCTTTGTACCTGTGCAGGGATCTCCCCTTGCATAACTTGTCCTTCTCTATCAGCAGCATGCCAGGACCCAGACTAAGGACAAGTGATTCAGGTGGCAGCTGGGAGTCTGAGGCTGTGCAGGAGATGCTGTTCTGATGATCATTCTCTCTTTAGCTGCCCCTTCATTACTACATTGAGACATGTACAAATCTGCCTTAATTATATTAAATGTTTCTGGTGCAAGCACTTCAAGGCTCATGAAAGTATATTTTCTTCGTTATTTAAAACTATAAATTCTCAGGCTAAGGATCATCCTGTTCTTTTTAGTGCATCTGGTGCTTTATGAATTTTAATGGATTATTCTCATGGTGTGCCACACTTCTGTGAGGTAGGCAAGGACCATTTTCCTTTCTTACAGCAAGGGGGCCAAGACATATGGAAAAGAAATTACCTCACTGAGGATTGTTCAGAAAAATCTCTGGTACCAGAGGAAATATTCCCAGCTCACATGAGACCTAGTAGGGATCTTGTTTGAGGAATGTGGGTTTTTGTGGCACCTCAATGGTGCAATGAGCCAATACACTCCTTTACCTTATTTTTCCTGTGTGAATTATCGAAATTAACTCTGCACTAATGTCCCCAAAAGTAAAAAGTGAATTTTTAGTAGCCTTTTGTGAGTTAAGAAATGCAGAAAGGTGAGATATCATTTTTTTTAAAATAATTCAGACTTTGTTTTCTTCAAAAAGAAGAAAAGAGACATATTTACAGGAAGAGTGTTCAATTTAAAATATTAGGTTTGTTTAATTCTGCAACATATATTCACCTGACAAGCAGAACAGAATATGGTGATGATTTGAGGATGATAATATGTAAAACAAAATATATGACTCAGGACCACACTGTTTACATTAGCAGTTAGTATTTCCACCACATTCTGTTGATGTTATCAAAATATCTTTGATTTAGAAGGACAAATCCTGCTGCGACTTAAATCATGCTTCTTGCATTTGTCACCAAGGAAAACAAAATTTGGCTCATGAGATAAAAACAAATAAGCAGGAACCATAAAGATTCCCATGAAGAAACAAATCCCAGCCAAACTGGGGGTTCCTCCTCCTGTCTTATATAATAAGGCTGACTGGGTGTGCAGATTTGAGCACTAGCAAGTGCAGGGTTCACATATATTTTCATTTTCTTTCAAGTCTAACCAGACAGCATGACATCACAGGCTTATTCTGTTCAAAACAGTTCCAAATAAAACAATTCAGTGAATACAAATCATGCCTTAACCCATGTCACACAAATTTGTACATTCCTGAAGTTTGCTGGGAGGATAAATCGGAGTATTTTACCACTGAATATTCAGGGTTGCATCCAATTTGATAGCAGGTACCAGGAAACTCAATCTGGCTTAAGCAAGATTTTTTTTTTTTTTTTAAAATACCATTAGTAGTTAGAAGAGGATATAAACACTGCAGAGGATTTATGGTTTCATGGGAATCCTGAGCACTCTTTAAAATCACTTCCTTTCCCTCTTTCCAAGCTAACAGCTATATTTTATTGAAATTGTGTTCCTTGAAAATATGACAGGAGAAACCAAATACCTACTGTAGTTTGGGAAAAATCCAGGCTGTGCAGAACCAGAAATCACACTTTTAAGAAGTTTACATCTGAAGACTGAATTGTTTATATGTGCAATAAGGTATCTAAGAGAGTGATGAATGATCCAGGGTTTAGGCTATGAAAGAACTTTTTAACAACTCTTTACCCACATTTATGTATCTCTTGCCAAAAGCCACTGTGTACTATGAAAGAAATATTTACCTGTCCCCTACAGCAAACTACCATTTTTCACTCGTTTCAGATTGCCAGTTTTCTTCTATCTCACAAAAGCAGCCTGGTGCCAGCACTGTTCTGCATTGTGTGTGACCAGATGTTTGCTTCTGGTTAATTTTAAGCAGTTCAAGCTGCACAAAAGCCTGAACCCCAAGCATTTACAAAGCACTCTGAAGCCACTAAATGTGTGGTTCCTGTTTGGCACAAAGGGAAACCAACATGAAAAACAGATAATTCCATGATGAAAACAATGCTGGGGAGATGGACTATGAAGAAGTTTCTGCTCTCTGGTCAGGAGGCCTTAGTCACAGAGGGTGAGGTGCATGGGGGCCAGGAGTTAAAACTGCATTAGGAAAGCTTAAACCCTAAAGGGGAATAAATCATCCACCCTCCTGACAACTGGCCTGGTCATCTTACAGTATAAATGTACACTTTTTAGGAAATAGCTGTGCCTTGCTGGAACCATAGTGGAAATGCATTGGGCAAGTCATGTTGCCTTTGATATGACTCAGCTAAAAAGATTCCTAAAGATGTGATGTACTTGTGCTTTCCCTCCAAAGAATGATTTTCTCAGAAAGCCATAGCCCTACTGGGGCTATGGCAGGACCTTACCTCTCAGAAGCAGCAGGGTAAGGAGGATCCATGCCTGGATCTGAAAGGCCATGCAGTACTGTCACCCTCAGGTCAGACAGCAAGTCCACGTGGTTGGCAAAATGATTCCACAATGTGGGCTCTGCTCTGATCTGCAAAAAAGGCAAGCAAGACAAAATGGCTTAGACTCCGTTAGTGATTGCTGCATTTTATTAGTATCTTTTATCACAATAATGAGAATTTAAATGCCTCATTAATTCTGGAAAAGATTTCTTTGGTCCTTTTCGCAGGAGGCAGTGGGATCGATACTGAGAAACAAGATGAGGCACTGGAGGTGACTACTGATGTGCAAGATGAATCCTCCTTTGTGCCCTGAGATAGGTCGTTTGTTCAGTCTTGCTGAATTACATTTTGCCCTTGATTTCAGGAGCACAAACCCTGATGCTGCCCACTGACACCAGCAGGAAGGCATTTCAAATGTATACCCATGTAACTGAGGACAGGATTTGTGATTCGTGTGGCACAGAAACTGTAGTCAGGAGTCCACGCAGCTGATGATGAAATCATTCAAAGGGCAGCAGAAGCAAACAAGTTTTTGAGATGAAGATAATGTCACTGAGAAGGACCCCAGCCCACAGTAAATAGGAACCACGGTGCTGTTCATTCTTTTGCACAGCTGTAAAACCTGGAAACTTCACAGCTGTCATGTCAAGCTGCTCAGACTCCATTTTTGCTCGCTCTGTACCCTTGCTGTACAAAGTGACAGGATAAGATCCTAAATACTGAACTGCTAGAATACAGTCAAATACCAAGTCTTAAAACAATGCTCCTGCAAGCTCAGCCATGCTAGTTCACATGTGAGAGCTGAGCATGCACAGCTGGTTTATACCCAGTGCAAATATAGGCCAGTAAAATATTACAAGGACGCGTGTGTAGTAAAAACCCAGTCTGGTGGCTTTAATTCCACAGCGTGGGAGACTGCAGCCAAAGGCTGTCTGGTGTGGCAGGGATTAGGTACTGATAACATCAAAGTCTGAGAGCAGAATGAGATTGTTGCTGCAGAGCAGAGAGCTCCCCAGAGAGAATGGGTGTTCTGCGTGGAGGAAACCACATCTGTCGTACCTGTGGCTGCTGTTATGCCACAGCAGCTGCCCTAATTTCTTATTAAAAAGATCTGCAAAAGCTGAATGCTTTGAGTTAACAGATGTTGTAGTCAGGACTCAGAATGAGTATTTCAGATATTCAGTAGTATAACTGCAACCAGAATTTGGCCCATTATTTCTAGTAGAAGTTATCCATCAGCCTGGCTATCCCAGTAGCTGTAGGCTAATGTTCCATGGACAATTCAGCTGACAGCATGAGCAGTGAAACAGTTTAGCAGTGCTGATGTTTGTTTCACTACTGTAGTTCTCAGAGTCAGCAACCTTCTGAAGAGAGGGAGAGGGCTCCCACATCCTGGGGGCAGTGCCAAGGTACAGCCTGAGCTGAAAAATGCCTTTCTAACACAATACAGCTTCCTAAAGCAGCAGAAATCTAGGGGAGCAAAACCAAATGAATAGTGTTAATTGGTAGGTTAATTGCTGCAAGATGATAGAGAAGGAAAGAGGGCCTCCCAATTTTGGCAGTGGTAAAGTGCTAAGTAGTCCTACTGTAATGGGAAGCTGCACTCTCCGAGCTGCTCCTAGACCAGGTGCTGTCTATACTTGATACAGGTCTTCAGGATTTTCTTCTAATTCCATGCTACCAAATTGCAGGATACTTGTTGCCTTAGTTATACACACATGTTTCTTACCTGATACATCCTTACACCTAAATCCTTTATCCCATACAGAATTTAGAGAAAGACTCCAATATTTGCATGCGAACCAGCACGTACATGGCAGCAGGATGTGGTCAGAGAAGGTGTTTAGTAGGTCACTTGTGTGTTTGTGCCCCCACCACAGCAAAAGCAGCTTGATAGCTCATGGTCTGTGGAAGGTTCACTGAGCTGATGTTGAAGTATCATGTACATATACTCTTTCAGTCTCTGTTGAATGCTCCTGCTCTGTCTGGCAGAATTCCCAAAGTAGAAAATGCTCTTGGAAGTGTTCTTCCTCAGGGCAGACAGTATTTAGTTCTTAATTTTTCATGTAACCAGAAAGTGTATGTCTCAGTTTCTGTTTTACAATCATATCCTTGTGTTAGGTCTAAATTCATCTATATTCCACACCAGTCTTACTCACTGTTATTCACTATTTTTAATTCTCTACTATTATGTGAAATTATTTCTGCTGGGAATGCTGAATTGTGTCACAGAGGGTAGTGACAATGTTTCTTATACTAGAGAAATTAATCCCAGATCCTTTTAAGTTTCCTGCACTGTATCTTGTAAGCAGTCAGTAAGCAATGCTGGAAGTTTAGAAGTATTTTATCTACGTAGCTTTCTGAACTGAATAAACACAATAGCATTTATAGGTGGTGACAGCAGAGTAGCTCAACTTGAATAATTGCTTCATAAGGACTGGCAGTGTCTTTAATTCAGTGTATGTCAGTGATAGACACAATGCCTGTTCTGAGTAGTGAGACAGTTCCACCTTATGGTCCTGATACCAGCTCCACATGGGCAGATCTTTATCTTGTCCAGAGCTGCATTCAGGCGAGTAGAGATCTGCAGGGACCAGTCTGGTTGCAGGCTGGATGGCTGGAAGATAGGTGGGCAGAGACTGTCAGGCTGTGATGCCCTGCCTTTAATTTTGTAATTCTGTTTGGGCAAATGCAAGTGTCTGGATTTTGTGCTAGACTGAAGGTCCCACCCCAGGTGGCATTACCCTGTGCTCAGGTTTGGGGGGCCAGAGACCCACAGGAGGGCTGCCTCAAGGCAGCCAGGCTGGCTGGCAGTGGGGATCCCGCCAGCCTTCCTTATCCCAGTCCCATGGTAAATTCTCTGCTACCAGTCTCACTTAAGTCTCTTGTTCTGAGACTTTCCCAGGAGATCCCTGCCAAACATCCAGCTCATGGCTGGAAATACCAACGTGCAGCAAAACGTATCCCTAAAACAAGAATCTCTCAAGTGTTTCTGAAGAGGCCTGGCTGAATCAACAAATACTCCCAGTCATCTCCCAGCTCTGGGTGACAGTTTGATACTTTCTTCTTATCATTGATTTTTAGTCCAGTAGAGTTCTCATCCACCAATTGCTCTCTTGAATGTTTTTAATTAACAAAACTAAATTTTGGCTAATACTGGATTTTTTCAATCCAAGTAAACCAGCTTAAAATAAAAAATAAGCCGATGCTCTGGCAAACACATTCAGGTCAGCCTTTCTCTAGATAAACTGTGTAGCTTTGGTAAGGCTAGTCTCAAAGACTGGATCATGGTGCATAATGTATTAAAAAATATTGGGAGAATTCCAGGACCCAGCATTAAGTGGGTAGTTGTAATTCCTGCAGGATAAAGAATGATAAAGAAACAAAATGCTTTAATCCTCCACAAATTTGTCTGACATTTAATCTAGCTACTAACCATATGATATTTCGTTTCTTGAGCTGTCTTAATTGCTCTTAATTCTACTAATTAGAACTATAAAAGTAAGGGAGAAAGTGAAAATGATGAGTAATTAAATTCATATTTCTTTGTAAAGGTATGGCACGTATGTGCCATTCACATTCAGAGCTGTGCAGGACTCTTCGGGGTGGATCTGTGCTCCCAGAATATTTCACGTGCACACAGCAGGTCAGGGCACAACCATCACACTGACACTGTGCACTCCAGTGGCACCTTTCAGCTGATTGTCTCCAATCACAAAAAAAAAGATGATTTAATAGTAACGAAGCCTTTAACAATCTGGAAGCAGAATTCCTTTGTAAGGCATAACAAGGCACTAACTATCTTTTCTCTCCAATGCTTCCCCTTCTTATAAACATCCTCTCCCTGTTCCCAGGTCCAGCCCCATCCATCTGTTTGTCAGTCAGTCCCCTGTGTCACCCAGGCCCCCAGGGCTCAGGCAGAAGTTGTGTCTGAGTCTGGTAGGACAGTGATGCACAGCTGGCTGCTTCTCTGTCTTGCTTTGGCTGCAGATCCAACATTTGAACAGTGGCACCTTTCAGCTGATTGTCTCCAATCACAAAAAAAAAGATGATTTAATAGTAACGAAGCCTTTAACAATCTGGAAGCAGAATTCCTTTGTAAGGCATAACAAGGCACTAACTATCTTTTCTCTCCAATGCTTCCCCTTCTTATAAACATCCTCTCCCTGTTCCCAGGTCCAGCCCCATCCATCTGTTTGTCAGTCAGTCCCCTGTGTCAGCCAAGCCCCCAGGGCTCGGGCAGAAGTTGTGTCTGAGTCTGCTAGGACAGTGATGCACAGCTGGCTGCTGTCTCTGTCTTGCTTTGGCTGCAGATCCGACATTTGAACCGTAGAATCATCACCTTTCTGGACAATTTGGAGGAATGTCCCCATGCTTTGTGCCATGGTTAGCAGGGTGAAAGCTCTGCTGGCAGCACAGCACTCAGCCACCCAGCACTGCTTACGGGGGTGCAGTGAGAGCTCACAGCTCACCACATCACTATACACTCTCTTAGGGGTCTAAGCTAAATCATTCCAATCAAATGAGTGTGTCTGCAAAGGATCTGCATTAATCTAACTAAACCTTGCTAATTTATGTTCATTTCCTTCTATGGAAAGATGGACAAGATGACCTTTAAAACCAGTCTATGATTTTATATGGCCAGAGCTGCCGTCCTGGGGTATCACAGCCCCATGGGGCAGAGTTATGAGCACAGGTGGGGCCCTTGCACAGGGCTGGTAAAGCAGGGGGAGATGTTGCAGTGTAGCACACAGCACACACACTGTTATCCTTTTTAGGGAGCAGGTCAGGCTGCAAGGGGTAGCTGAACGGAGCTGTCTCACCTGCACTGAGGTGAGGAGAGGCCAGAACAGTTACAGAGGAGTCACTGAGGTGCTGAACATCCACCTCCTGTTTTGCCCGTTAGCAACCTGCCTGTGTAACACTGGTTTCTCCTAAAGCAGCAGCCTTACCAAAGTGACCAATGATGCCTTTACGTGGCTTGTTTGTCCTCACACAGCAGGCCAAAAAACCCCCCTAATTTTTAATCTTCTATTTCAATCGTCAGGCAGTACTACTTCCCTCTGATTAAAATTATTCTCCCTTTGCTATACCCTGAAAAGGATAATTATCTCTTTGTAGCAATTGCTCTCAGTGCCTGAAGCTACTGAAAGAGATTCTACCTCCTAATTTGAAGTATGACCATAGTGTCACATTGTGATGACTATTGCAAAAGAGCAATAAAACTGTTTTTCTTATGCCAGTGTTGCACACCACGCTGATGCTGGGACTCCACTAGCAGCAGGCATGTGCTGCTGCTGCTGCAAAGAGGAAAGCAGGGCTGGAGAATGTCTCAGTTCAGCGTGCATTTAGCTGGTCATATATTTACAGCAGTAAATAAGAGCTTAAGCTGGACTTTGGATAAAATGTCTTAAGGTTAGAGAATTCAGGAGTTTTGCTTGCATAAATTTATGTATATATGAAAGCCTATAATTGGGTGATGGGCTGTCTCTGTCTTCTGCTTCTAGATTCAGAAGCTTTAGGCTCAAAATAAATCAGTTCTGCAAACAGTCTGATCAGAATCACCACACAAATCTTTATTCCCAAATGCTGCATGGAAATATATGACTTTTTACCTGTTTTTTTTTTTCCCCAGCTATGCTATGATTTGAAGCCTGTAGAGGGTGTGCTCTCCATTTCAAATTAGGATTGAAAGTCTTTCTGCAAAGTAGTAATCTAGCTCAAACAGAAGTTATAAACTAGCCCCAGACATTATTGGGTGAAGTGTTACAGACTGAGGTACACGGGAAATCAGAAAAGATGACAAGAGTCACTTTTGGAATTCAAAGTGTGTCTGTCTCACTGCAAATCTTGCAGTGTATGGTCATTGTCTTACTCCAGAGCTCACCCTTCTGCAAAGAGGAAGCTGTTGGCCTCACTTCAGTCTCCGCTCTGAAGCCTCAGAAACATATCAAAATAAAATTTAGCAGTGACTGCAGCTCTAATCTCAATTCTTTTAACCATGAATGAGATCCTCTTTCTGAAAAGAAAACTGTTCTTGACCAAACCACTGTAAAGTCTACATCATGTGTAATTTTAGTAAGGAAAGTGTATCAGGAAGTACTACAGTTTATGAGTCATCTCACAGGAGTACTTAGAAGTTCCAAAATAAACTACAGCACCCAGGGGTCTCAAGAATATGTCCCTGAACGCTGACTCATTCTTGAACAGCTCATTATCTAAGTAGGGAAGACAAAACATGGAATAAAGGAATATTCTTCTCCCCAGTTAGCAGATGGGAAAGGGAATGATACCAATTATGTTACAACATGGAGACTGTGACAGAATCAGTGACTGAAACTAGAGCTCCTGGTTCTAGTTCTTGCACCCCAGGTATTTAGGAGTCCCCAGAGTTTAAGTGTGAGGATCTGTCTCTCTGTTGAGCCTTGCTCAGTCAGGTACAGCTGCATGGCATGAGTGGAAGAGAGTGGCAGTCTTCTGCACCCATCCAGCATTTGCTGTCTGGGAGGGTAAATAACTGACTTCTTCCTTATTGGGAGATCCAAGACATGGTAAACAGAAGTTACTTTCAGTTCCATAGACTTATGGTTTTGTTTGTTCATTTTTAGGAACATGTTTCCGTCCAATCTTGTTGAGGCCACATTTAAGCAGGTAAGTGGCTACATTCCTTTTATGACTGATGAGAGAGATGAGGCAGCATCACATAAAACACATATCTTCATAAAACAGAATCCAGATACAGACGTTGCATTTTACTTCAGATATTATTATTGCCTTCAGCATTTAGGAAATGATGAGTCCCTTTCCGTTAGCCTCAGCAGCCTTGGTGTCTGAGGGCAAAACAAACCAGCATAAAATGCACAGTGTGACTAAAAAGAGTAGACATGTACACCTAGGTCAGCTCTGCCTCCACCTGAGGCCAGGTCTTTGAGGACCTTGAAAGGTGTTGTAGGGAAGCAGACAACTTATGCCAGTATGCCTAGCATGGTTTCTTTTAACACAGGACTGTAGTCACAGGGTAGCTGGGATCTCTTTAAGAGCACACAGGAACACCATGCAAAGGAGGAACAGAATAATGTGTCCAGTTAAAGCAAAAACATAATGTATTTGGGAAGAATGCAATTACTCAGATTGGAATTTGGCCAGAAAACCTCATCTAAAAGTTCTGAGTGAGCAGGAGACATGGGTGTATTTATTTCACCTGGGGGAATATTTCATGGGAAGATTTCCTCTGATGACACCAAGTGAAGGGCACTCAGAACCTCTAGGGAGTCATTCCTGATTATGCCTTACAGGAAAGTAGCTCTAACAGGAGATGGTGTGTTTGCTGAACAAAGGTTTGGTTATATATATATTTATATACACATATATATTTGGGGATTGGACTAGCTGACCTTTAAAGCTCCCTTCCAACCAAAGCTATTCTTTAGGAAACTCTGGTTTTGTTACGTTTTTTCCAAAAATTCAACATTTTTTTTTCAGATTTTAGCATCACAGGGACAGGAGCTGTCGTTCTTCTCATGCTAGTCCCATTAACACACAGTCTTGTTGAAACAGAGCACTTAGGAAGTCTCATTAAACTATGAATTCCTGCTGGGATATTTCAATAAAAACTGTGTTGTTTTCTTTCAGTATCGCACCAAGAGTATTCCCATCATTAAATCTAACAAAGCATCATCTGAAAGCACCACTCGTCGCATTATAATATATGGAGTCCAGGATGAGAATGGATCCAATGTCCAGAATTTTGCCTTGGATATCACTCCTCCCCCTGAAGTGATTTACAAGTCAGAACCAGGCGCTAGCGACGGCATGAATGTGCTAGGGATTGTGATATTCTCTGCCACAATGGGTAGGTTTCAAAATGCCTGATTTATAATAATCCCAGTATCCATTTAAGACAAAAAGTTAGGGGTCAAGTTATTTGGTTTCTTGATTCACATTTTGTAATTGCTTGTATCTAAACATTGTGAGGAAAATGCAAGGCTGTTACAAAGCTTTTCTCCCAGCCTTGATAAATCTTCAAAATCCCTGATGACTTTTGTTCCATGCAGGTCTGCTCTCTGTTCATGCACTTACATTCTTTTTTAGTCTATTTTTCTCTGGATTATTTTCAGCTTCTGTTTATGAACCATTGTTTTCCTGAGTGTAGGAAGCACTAATGCAGTGTGCTCAGAGGAGGTAGGAATCACTATACCGAGTCAGACGCGTGGCCCCTCTGCCAATGTTCTGTTTCACTCTCCGGACAGTAGCAAAAATGCCAGACAGGGTATCAAGAAATTCTGAAATAAACAAGTCTGTAGCAGATTTGCTTTCCAAAGCCCAAGAATTTAGAACACTTGTAATGCCCAGAGCTCCAGGTGGTGTTTTACAGGCATGAAGAACTTCCCTCTCTTGGTGGAGGGGACATCAGTCTGAGACACCCGCTGCTCTCATGGCCAGACATTTCACCCCTCCAGCTGGCGGTCCAAGAAAAACCTGCTCCCGGACTAACTCCTCAGCTAAAGTTCCCCCCACCAGGCAGAAAACTACTTTAGCCCTGGAGCAAGCCCTGCCTGTCATTCTTACACATTCTTAGTCACATTTACCACATTATTGGTGCAAAATATAACCATCATTTATGTACGTAAGAACCCAACTCAGATAATGAGCGTCAGTGATATCTCAGATAAGTGAGACTCAAAGGTGTAGTGCTTTATCAGTTTTAAATCTTTGGGTCTTCTCTTTGATTGGAACTTTTTGATTTTATTTTTGCCATAATGCAATGCTGATAGCCCTACTCCGTCTAGTAGCTTATCACAGTGGACTCTCAGAGCTTCTGTCTGGCTAATCTATGCAGTTTCACTTGCTAGGGGAACTCATTGGTGCCATGTGTGTTACATTATGTTCATGGATTTGGAAGAGGGAATTTAAATGAACGTGCCCTAGTTGACCATAAAGTTCTGATGATTTTTACAAGAAAATGCTGATCACATTTTCCATATCTAAATTTATTCTTGGAACTTAATCTGGTTAGCCGAGGTAGTTCCATAAAACATCTTTGACAGTATTTATTGGTTTATGGTTCATATCAGTGCAAGAGGTCAAAAATCAACTCTGGAGTTAGCAGATTTGGCTCTCTTTTTTAGTTTCTCCAGTGGGTGGTATTCCATATGCAACACTGCTGGAAACTGTGACTGGCTGTCCCCCACTTTTTAGTGTTTTGTAGTCAATTCCCAAAGCACAATGGCACAGCAAACACTATTCCAGTCAAAAATATGGATATTAATTAATTACATGTACTTATAGGGATCAAGGGCAATTTTGTACTTCTAAGCATAGAAGATCATTCATTGTCTTCCCAGAACTGAGTGTGTTCGTTTTACCATGCCCCAAAGACTTGCTGGCCTGGGGCTGAAGGGATGGAGGCTGAGAGCTGGTTTCCTGCTGGCTGACATACAGAAAATGTACTGTCAGTGCTGCCACGTACAGCAGAGTACCCGGCACAGCTGCTGGGTCACCTGTGACACCACCTGTGACAGCAGCCACAAACAAAACTCAGACAGTAAACCCGCCAGGCTTGTCACCTACTGGTGGCTAATTCAGACTGTCATTTTCAGCAAAGGATGCAGCCAAACACTTATCCCTGTCTTCAGCTCTGCACCACTCGCAAAGAAATGGAAGCAAAGGAACAGAAGACATGTGGCCTCAGTCTCTATGAAACAAGAGCACCCCTCCCAAATTTTTATTTATTACAGAAAAATGTATATGGGCCTTGGTGCTTTGTAACAGTTTCGCTGAGTCTCATTTGCACAAAGGTCTTTTTACACCACTTTGGCACAGAAAAACAACATTAGCGTGGGTATGAGTTCTTGTTACAGCTTCTTTGAGGTCCTTGAACAGCATAGGAATAGCATAAAGGGACAAGAGTCTAGACTTTAGCTAATTATCTTTTCCTGAAGCAGGAGATTAATTGTGTAGTAATCTCAGTCCAGGAGTGAATTCTGTGCATGGACTTCTTTGCCACATGCATTAAAATGGGCAACGTTTGACAGGCAGAGTGTGAGTTCAAGACATGGAAGACCTAGATGCTCTGCTCAGGAGGGCCTAACTATACTGACTTCTCACACAGTGAGCAGGAATTCCTTTCTGAGGTTATGAGTCTTGAGACATCTGATCTTTTTATCTTGGAGGAGCACATATTATTTATTTGTTACAAGGAAAATGTTTGCACTGACATGGAACTTGGTACATCAGGGCTGTAGACAGAAGGCTCCAGTCTGTCCCCACCAATACCTACATACTTATGTAGGACAATGTTTTAAAGAGCAAATTTCAGTTATTGCTGTAAAATGAAAAAAGTGTCATTTCTTCTTTTTGGCATTTAGAAACTAAGACTCTTGTAAGGCTGCTGCTGGCCAAGCTAGAAGAGCTGAACTACATTTAATATCCTATTACCAAAGATGAGCAACATGCTTGATACAAGAGTGTTGTTTTCTGACTTCAAAGTTCTAGCTTAGATGAAAACAGGCTTACAAACCACATCTTGAATGCACTGCTATTGTGCAATCCTTGGATAAAACAGCTGAGGCTCCCTCCCTGCCTCAGGAGGGGGCTGCCCTGGAAGCCACGCTGCCTGAGACAAGTGCAGATGTGGGCTCCAAGGGACAGAGCCTGGGCTGCTGCTCAAAGCAAGGACACTGCCTATCCAGAGCGAGAGGCAGCACGCCCCCCACTCAGTCCCCTGCTTCCTCATTAAACTCCCTTCTAAGCAGCCTCATTCGGGGCAGCCAGCTTTTGAAGTGCCTCCCTGAGCAATTAACTCAGTCACTCACAATCCTTTCAGGGAACGGTGGCAGAAATTTAATAAAGTAGGAAAATCATGTCTATTTATATGCATTATTGGAAATGAACACTGTCTGGAGAATACGTGGTTAGATGACACATCCCAGAGCTATATTCTTGCCCTTTCTGAGTGCTGGATGCACGCCAGTGTTGTAAATCCATGACAGGGCCCTATGAAAAGGCAGTTAAGGAAACAAGCTTACTACCAGGGGGCTAAATCTATGGCACCAAAGTACCTCCATGGGGAAACTTTCAGGGAACTGCAAAGAAAAAAACCCCCACTTAGGTAGAGGGGAGTGACCTGTGCAGAGCCAAAGCCCAAGGCTGTGGGTGGCTCCCCCAGGCTCTTGTCTCTGTCTAAGGTGAGACTTTGAGGTGCCATGTCTCTTCATACAGCACAAAGATCTGTATTCATCTGGTCATCTCCCACTTGGTTCACTTTGGACTGCAGCAGGGAGGGAAAGCACTGGGGCTTTGCATGAGGTGCCTGAGAAATTGAACCTAAATGCCTTTGTTTGCAGGTATAATGTTGGGAAGGATGGGGAACAGTGGTGTTCCTTTGGTCAGCTTTTGCCAGTGCTTAAATGAATCTGTCATGAAGATAGTGGCAGTTGCTGTTTGGTAAGTAACTGTTTCAGTAAAAAAATCAGTATTTTTTAAAAAAGTAAGAAAATTTCAACAGAATAGGATGCACAGAAATCTCATAAAGTTATTTCCAGGGAAGTAAGTGGTGAACAATCCTTAGCTCTGGGAGGCCTCAGCATTTGAAGGAAGGCATATACACACATCCTGTCCCTGGCTCACACTCTCAGTTTGTCAGAGGCACCCTGTGTATTCCTCCCAAATAACAAAACATGGTTTAGCGTGGCCCGTGGCTGCTGTGCACTCGAGGGGCACTGCCAACCCTCTGGCAAGCCAAGAAGAATTAACATCCAGGCCAAAGGAGAAACATGGTGAGCTGCTCAAGCTGGTGCTTCCATCCCTTACAACACTGCTCCACGAGAAATCCTGGTGTGGCTTCAGCTTGCTCAGGGGAGGGCTGGGCTCTTGTGCTGATGTGACTGCACTGCTGCTGGTGTGGCTGCTGCCACCTTGGCTGCCCCTGCACTGAAGAGCACAGTGGTGATGACAGACCCAGAGTGCTTGGCACTCGAGGTGTCTCCAGTCAGCAGAATAGCCCTCAGTGAACCATCCTAGGCCATGTAACTTGGGAAGAGCCTTCAGAGCAGTCCTAAATTACAGACAGATAGACCTGCCAGCCCATTTACCTCCATGATCAGAGGAACAGCAGGTGACTGACAACAACAAAAACTATCAGCCTAGCATCTTCCTAACCCTTCAGAAGGTCCCACACTGTGGCTCAGCCCATGGTGGGGATCCCACTATCAGCACTCAGTCTTTGTGTCCACCTTCCTGGTCTAGTCTGAATGATCTGGATCAGGGAACGATCACTTGGTTAAATGGGTCCGAGGGAGCAGCAATTTCTGGAAGGATGAGGGGGAGGTGGCAAGTCTCTGCAGATGGCACAGCTGCAAGTGGAAGATGGCTGGATGCCCCCAGTTTGTTGTTTGGTTTTTTTTTATTTGTTTTAAATCTTAAGCTTTTTTGGCATCCATGGCTTTGTGTCTCACCATGCACAGAAGCACAACAGTTTTGATAAAGCACCAATCCTACATCCAGTCCAGAGGGGGTTTAGAAGCTAACTATTCTTCTGCCTTGCTGTCTGTCCTGAATCAAACTGCCAGGCAGTCCAAGAGCACGTCTAATGCCTGTTGGTGTTTCTCCTATGTCTTCCAAAGACAACATAAGCATTTATTTAACAGCTTCCAACTAAAATCTGTGAACAGTTACATGAGCACAAACACATGAGCAGAGCTTAGGATTCATTCCCCCTCCCCCCAGTAAATGACCTGCCGTAAGCGAAGAAGCCAGGTCTGCCTTCTGAACCAAAACATTTCTAAGTGATTCCTAACCAGCACCCTAACATCAGCCATGCTGAGGAGTACCCTAGCTAAAAGATTGTTTAGGCTGGTGCTTCAGGCACTCCTTGAGTTTGAGAGAGAAGGGCTTAGTCTGACGAAACAACAGAGCCCAGCTGTGCTGCTTCCAGACAGGCTGCCCTGCTCCTGGAAGGATTTCCCAGCTCACACTCTTGGGTGGAAGTGAGCTACCTGGTAATAACAGCTGTCTTTCTTTTTGCTCAGGTATTTTCCATTTGGAATTGTGTTCCTAATTGCTGGTAAAATCTTGGAGATGGATGACCCTTCGGCCATTGGGAAGAAGCTGGGTTTCTACGCCATCACGGTGGTTTGTGGCCTGGTGGTCCACGGGCTGTTTATTCTGCCAATGATGTACTTCTTTATCACCAAGAAGAATCCCATTGTCTTCATCAGAGGGATTCTTCAAGCCTTGCTCATTGCTCTGGCCACATCCTCCAGGTATTATCCAGTTTCTAGACAGATGCAACAAAACATTTGCTGGATACTTACTCCAGGTTTCTCTTGGGAACAGCACACTGAAGCTGCACTGGAGCAGATGTATTTATATCTGAACAATGGCCTGTGTCAAGTTCACTGGTGTATTTGTAAAAGATGTTGTCTCTCAACATTTGGAAGTTATGTGTGGGAGCTGTTTGACAATAATGTTTGTCACGTTGTTTGGGACAAGAATGTTTTTTCTTAGAGGACTAGAAAGGAAATAAGAATATTTTTACTTAAAAACAAACACTGTGTTTCTACAAAGTTTATACATATGAGGGACAAACAATTTGTCCAGATTTCCTTTCTGGTGTTAGTGGAGAACCTCCTAGTTCAGTCATATGGAAACATTTTACCATTTCTACTCATCTTAGTCTTTGTTTCTTGGTACATTAAGAAAAGACTGTGGTTGCAAGCTATTGTCCAGCACTGGGAAAGTATTTCACTGCTCTGCTCAAGGAATAATAATTTTTGCACATCCTCATTTTTCAGGAGGACGTACAATGAGTTTTAACCATAGCTGGACAAAGGTAGAGTGAAAATGGGAACCAGCTGGTGAAGCTGGTTATGAAAATGACTCCCAACACGGATAAACTAGTGCATGAGAAGTGCTTGAAAGGGCTGGAATTGACTTGTGTGGACAGGAGAGAACAATGACAACTAAAATAACATTTCTGTGTGGCCAATGTAATGAAAACAGAGTTTCATGGCTCTGTGTTACTCTAAAGTAACAAGAGCAGCTATGCCTACCACTTTTTCTGTGGTAATAAAAGCCACAGTACAAGTAGAAAATGTCAGATAAATAGGTTTCTTTAGCACATATTTATTATTTCTCCTGTCAACTACAAAGGAAAAGGGATACAGAAAAGGAAGGATACCTTTCTTTTATCTCATTTTTCCTTTTGTGTTTTTGAAGTTATTACTGTTATTTTACGGAGAGACTAGAAAATACAAAATTCTTATCCAGATTTTGAAATTGTGACAGCTAGTGACAAACATCAACCTTCATCTACCTAGTTTAGATTTCAAATTATTATTTAGTACAAAATAAATGACAAATTGGGGAAAAAAAATGAATATTTATAAAGAAACATAATGAAAAATATAAAGGTTTTATTAACCCCAAAATATTTATTCTAATTAACAGTAATGAGTGAGGTGTACTTCATCTAATTATACTTAAATACCGATTCCTTCTTCCATCTTACAAGAATTTCTATAATAAGTTTCACTCTGATGACTAACAGATCCTTTCAGGCAATAGCATTGTACCAGCTTCTGATCCCTTGTGCCTCTAATCTTCCTTTTCTCTGTTACTTCCCAAGCTCCTTGAGGAAGAACTCACATAATCTCTCCTACAGTGGAGTGACCCACTTAGAAATAGAGTACATTTGTGATTGGTGGGATTACAGAAGGGAAAGATAGGAATTACATATAGCTAAAAAGTTCTGGGAAAGCAGTCAAACAAATATTGATATAAGGGCCATTTTGTAAGCAGCACATATGGCTTTGCATAGGCCATTATCACTGATACACAATTATGCAAGTTTTGCAGAAATCTGGAACTCCTCTGAGTCTTAGTTAAGTAAATAAATACATGGAGAGGTAACACTATAACTTCCCTGAACTCAGATTAGTTGATGTTATCCATTTTTACTATAATCTTCTGCAAAAGTTATTTTTGTTACAAGACATTGCTTTGCAATGCTGTAACTACCACCAATGCTAAAAGAAATAAAGAATCCCTGTTTTACTGAAGGGACAATGAAAAAGAGAAAACTTGTACTAGACTTGTACTAGACTTGAGAAGAGAGCCTAAAACTTTTATCCCCTGTTCATTGGTCTGATTTGGCTCAGAATAGTTCTAGCAAGGTCCCACAGGGTAATTAGGGGCAGGAAGGTCAAACGCAGATGGGTGTTTCCCTCATAAATATACACACAGTGGTTAGAGCAGGAGTGAGCAGAGCAAAGGCATGTTTAGGAATTCAAAGAAAGGAGAGGAGGGAACGAATATTTCAGTACAGTCGGAAGGTATTTGCTTTCCACTATGTTTCATTTTACAAGGCATTTGCATACATAAAATTTTTCTCCAATATGACCTATAAAGAGCAACAGACTGTGAAATACTATATCAAGAAAAAATTAGTGCTGGGTGACATTCTAAACTCTAATGAGGCTTAAGTAATTAAGACAAGTGTTTTTATTAGCACATAAAAAGTTTGTGGCTTGAGCTGTCATCACATCCCCAGCTTCAAGTAAAATGCTAATTTTGCACTCAAAGATGTTGGTGTTGGAAAAGGCTCCTCAGGTTCACATTTGACACACTTGACTATCTGCCCTGCTCCTCTAAGAATTCTGTTTCTGAAGAACTTTATTGCAGACAACTATGGGGTTTTAATTTGTGCCATTCAATTCATTCTTTTTCTAGACACATAGAATTGTCCGTAAAAATCTAACCTGAATTTTTCTCTTTTTAGGAAAAAAGAAAAAGAAAGTTTTGTTACTTGTTTTACCTTTAGTATCTGTAGAAGAGTTTGTCCTTTTCTCTTCTTTTAATAAGCAACAAAAAAAAATAATTTCTTCATTAGCATAGATCCCTTTATAAAGGAAGGTTTAATTAAGACCTAAAAGATTAGCCCATATCCCACCATTTTCAAAACCAGATTACTTTTCTTTATTTTCCTTATTTTGCATCAGAATTGCATTTTGATTTTATAATCTATTTACTGGTCCTTTACTGATCTGGAAACTTTCAGGGCTTGTGCTTTTTTTTTGTTTGAAGGCAGCTCATTGTTTCTTCATTGGCTTTCACCTCCTTACTCTGTCTCTAGCTCTGAGAGCATCAAGCCACCTTACAGTCATGAAGCACCCTCTCTGCAGTTCATAATACATTCAACTCCAGGTCGCTCATGGTATATTTTGGGGTTAGAATTGTTCCTGTGCCAGTGTCACCGATTGCAGTAATAAAACAAAAAGTCAGACATGGTATGTAATCACCAAAATATCCAACCAGGTCTACAAAGGGACACAGGGGTTTGATTCCCTGTTACACACAACTGCCTAAGTTATATTACTTCTTGGAGAAAGTCCAATGATAGTTGGTTTAAGAATTTTTAGATCAGTTACTTATTTCTCTCAATTACTTGCAGAAGCATAGGGAAAGGATATGCAGGCTCTCCAGCAAATGTGAGCTAGCTCACGTGCTATGTGAGCATACAACTAGTCACCATTACAGAGCTTAACTTTTAGGCAACTTTCAACCTATGGTGCTTACGGGGGTGTTTGGAACTCAGCTCCTCTTTGGGAGAGTTGAGGAAAGAGCCCCAAAAGCCAGTGTGGTAAGGAGAGTTTGGCAGGCATCAGGCACAGCTCTGGGGCGAAATTCTCAGCCTACAGAACTGATGAGAGAGCAGTGCCCCTCTGCTGAGTCTCTTCGAGGTAAACCAGTCCTTACTCGAGGTTTTCTCCAGCCCTGTCTCTCTGCCCCAAGCTGATGTGAGAGTGCCCACTGCCAGCGGGGCATACCTGGGCATTTCAGCTTTCCCTGAAAGCTGACTTTGACTGCCCAAGCTCTGACTCCCGTGACAGAGCCTCTCTCCGGGGGCTATCAAGTGCTTTGAGTCAGCAGCCCCTCCCCTTCCACCATGCAGGGAGTAATGATGGGTTTACAGGCCCAGGGAGGGTGTAGTTCAGGAACAGAGCTCTGGCAACAGCTGGCAGCTCAGCCTCTCGAGAATCACCCCCAGGACTTGCTATCAGATTTGGTATCTTTGTTGTCAGAAGCTAATGTACCACCAAACTTAAGGTGAGTCCTGAGGAAGGGCTCTGAACTTATGGATTTAGGACTTGGACATTTGATGGATTTAGTTCTGCTTGCCTCTTCTTAACAGTGTGTATATTTTGCAAATCCCACACAGGCCCAATATGGTTTTTAATGTTTTTCTGCTCAAATAGCAGTGCCTTGTTTAGAGATAGCTGAACTTTTCACCTTTCTTACGCTGAAAGGAATGGATACTGCACATAACTGAGCTGTTGCCAAAAGAACATGCACAAATACTTGAGGCTGGACAGAGGAGCTGCTTCTCCTGACAGTCAACACATCTGTATTTGGTTAAATAGTACTCGCCACAGGGGCATTATATAACACTCATAATGTAGGTATTGGCTTTTCAGATCATCTTAGAGGAGAACAAAGGGTTGGTTTTAAGCATACTGATGTGTTTCATGGGGATGTTTCTGTGTCAGTTCATGTCTACATCTAAAGATAGAAAGAAAACCACAGATCAGTGTCCTGGTACTCATTCCAGCTAGTCTGCACCTGTGGAAAGCTTTCTTTTTAAGCTAAAAGTCAAATTGCAAGAATCAAAAACAACACCATGTACAAACCCAGGAATGTAACACAAGGGAATCTGAAAGTCACTCAACAGCCATCTCATGGCAATGATTTTATTGAATCTGAACATTATGTCTACCCATTTTCCCTTAAGTGAAGAGTTCTGCAACCCATTCTCAGTCCACTTGTTTTTCTCCAGAAATCCCAATCACAGCAGTTATCTGGTTTGCTCAGACATTACTGGAGAGGCTGGGACAGAGAAGTGATACATCCCATCAAAAGAAGCAATTTTCATCTTCTCTGAAAACAGAGAATAAAACAGTTTTTCGAGGGTTTTGCTGCTTATGAAACACTAAGATCTTGGCTATTGCACAGTGTAAATTAAAGGCAGATTTAGCAAAAGGGAGATGAGATCAGTTTGTTGATTTTTTGGAGCAAATATCAAAATGCATTTGAATGATAAGATAAACAGAGCAGGCAGAACAGCTGTTCTTTCACAGTGACTAGCTGTCCTTGTGGCTCACACTAGTAAGAGCTTGGCCTGATCCAGCATTAGCTTATGCTCAGTCTCTGCAGCTGCAGCATTTTATCCCAAAAATTGAGATAAGATTTTAAAAATGTATTTTTAATTGTTACAGTTTGTGCTGGGAGAAGATGCCTCTCAGCTGAAAGCTCTAGGATGTTTTTTAAAAGACTTAACAGATTAAGATCAGTGCTTTACTGTGTTTTTTCCTCCTAATAAATGTTACATGTCAGGTTTTCATGTTACTGCTCCACTGTTTAACATGAAATAAAGCAGCTTTCAAGAAAACAAGTTTCACCTAATTTGACTGGAAAGACAAAGCATTTATTTGAGAATGTTATTAATTCAGCCATTGAAATTATATGTTAATATAACTCAAAAATGAAGTAGGAACTTTTTTATTCTTTGCCACCTGTAAGTCACCAACAGTTGAAGCCTTAAATAAGAACCATATTTTCTGATAGGTACCAGATGATACATTATGAGTAAAAATGAACCATGTTTTGAACAAGACAACCTCTGCTAGGATACTCCACATAACTCTTGTAGCCTGTATCCAGGAAAAGTTCATTCAGATTGAAACAGATGCTGAAAGGGTAATCAGGAATGTAAAGCAGCAGTCTTGGAAGAGAAGAAGACTTTAAGAAGTCTGTATGGGCTGAGGGGACAAAACTGATTTCTGACAATGCGTGCTATAACAGCTGGACTGATTTATACAAGGAGAAATGCATTAAACACATAGAAGCAAATTCAGTGTAAATTGAAAAGAGTCCATCTAGATCATAAACTAAATGTCTCACCTGAACAGTGGGTTCTGGAAAGCCTTTCAACAGAGAGTTAGGAGAAACAGTCTGCCTGCTCTGAGAGGCTGTGCCATAACTTTAAGTGAGTTTTAAGGTAAATTCCCTGTAAGGTAAATAGCCTGTGCTAGGAAGGTCCAAGAATCTGTGACCTGGGAACTCGCTTCCTTTCAATACCTTGCGTGATGTTTCTCATCACCATTGCTTTTTATATTCTGCCCATTTCCTTTTTTATTATCATATTTAATAAACAACGAAACCTTCTTGTTAGGTGCCCTACAAATTTTGGTCCTAACAACACAAAATTAAAGAAATGCCTGGTTCTGTGAGATAATGCAGAAGTTTAAAAATTGAATTCTAGCAAAACTGGTGTCATATGTTGTGTTTACAACAGTTAAAATAGATACAGATTTTGCTGGTTGTGCCATTGGTATCACGGGATTGTTTTGCACAGTCTTTGTCACATCTCAACCAAATTGGAAGATGTCAGTCAGTCAAAATTTGCACATTTCACAGCTCAACTCTCTGCCCTCAGAACAGGAAGACATTGAGGTTTAAAGTTCTGATATGTGAAAGTGTGGGCAAGGTGGAAAAAATTTGTAAGATTAGATTTTTCTCCTCTTTTCCTCACCAAGAAATTAGACAGGGCTTTATTACAGAAGAGCAAAATGGCTGAGGAAAGACTGGCTTTAAAAACAGTGAGAAGGAACCCTCCACAAGGGAAAAGGAACCCTGAAGTAGCTGCAGGGAAGGGAGACAATGAACAGCAAGTTTTGTGATTGCTTCCTGGTCATGCCTATAGTTCAGAACACCTAGAAGTGCTACTGCCTCAGTCTGCTCCTAGGTACAGCTGCACCAGGGCTTTCTGCTCTCCATTGCTGGTGAGGCCCAGCCTCACCCTTTTCTTTTGTGGACATTTTATGGTAAAAAAGACATAGAGAATTTCAGTCACTCACAACTAAATGTGTGAAACATGCTAGGCATGCCCAAGTGAGAAATGACATCTAATGTGTAGTTTGGGGGATTATGCTTTGCTGGTTTTAATTTTCAAAGTAAATATTGATGAAATATTGAGACTGCTGGAAAGAAAAAGTTCAACATACTCCAGTTACCAGAGGCAATCAGATTTCTGTTGCTTCCTTGCCCGTTCAGTTTATTTGCATACTTAGATAATTACTTTTGTCCAGATTTTCATGGCAGTGACTGCCAGTCTGTAGTAAATCACTCACCAGCTAGACTTTAAAAGGTTACAGAAAACAGAGATATTGTAATGAAAGCAGAGATTTGTCTTTTTTGTTTAGTGTTTCTATTGCAGGAAGCTACTTTTCCTTTCCAAACACTGTTACTTTCCTCAAACAACAGCTTGCACAAATACAAAATGACAACTCCTACTCATGGAAACATTTTGCTAACGCATTTTTCATTCCTGCAAAAGGGGTTATGATTTCAGAGTTTTCAGAATCTCTCTCTGCTTTTGTAGGTTATTTGTAACAATTGGGTGAGAATTTGTAATCAAATGTGTTACCATCAATTAAGAACAGATAATTCTCATTATAAGATTTAGTTATCAGAGTCACATTGCTGATGTGGAGGTTGCAAGGCACAGTGACTGAGCAATGTGAATTGCCCAAACTAGTGAAAAGGCACCTGCATCTCATGACTCAGGGCGTGCAGGTCACAAGACAATAGTACATTAAATACCTTAGTATCATAATAACAATATTTCCCTTATAGCTACTCATGGCTATAAAGACATAACTTTGGAATAATTTTGGAGGAGTTTGCTATTATGCATCTATTTAAATAGTCTCAGATACGTAGCAGTAAATTGAATTGAGTAGTATAACAAAGAAAATATTTTGCCCTTTATATGTTTTCTCTGATGGTACTACTTATTTACCATAAAAATCGACATGCCATAAAACATACCCACTCACTCACTTGAATGCAGTTTAATTACTCATGACATAATGGTGAATGTGACACCACATGGTAAAATACAGAACGTTACAAAAAGACTGATAACATATAAAAATAAACATATTTAGCTGTGTTACCATTTAGAAATGTGTGCATCTTGTTGAAAATGAGGTAATTTCTGATGATATTTAATTATTTGTTTCAATTAATGAAAACAAAAATCAGATTATTTTTAGAGAGTATGAATCAAGGGTTGAAGTTTGGAAGGGGTCAAGTTCATTTCCAAAATATTTAACTGTATAAATATATATATAT